>NC_083581.1:3535036-3627536 GCF_027579695.1 Neoarius graeffei
TTCATTATAGTGGGGTTACAGTGGGTGTGGAGTGTTGTTGTTTTTTTTAAATGGATTGTCCTTTTTTTGTGGATTTTTTTTTTTTTATCTTAATTCTCATAATTGGGTTATTATAAGTTAATAGACAAATGACAAAATACAGCATCATTTCCTTTTTCCACTCAAACTTGCTTTATTTGCAATATTTATAATTATTATTATTTAGAGGGTTCAGTTTTATGGCTGCTTTTTAATTTATTTACTTACAAGTAAAAAAAAAATTAGATGTCAATGTAAACATCTAAATGACGTTTATTTACTCATTAGGATCTATCTATCTATCTATCTATCTATCTATCTATCTATCTATCTATCTATCTATCTATCTATCTATCTATCTATCTATCTATCTATCTATCTATCTATCGCTCTTCTTAAATTATTTCCACAAATAATTTTGCCATTTTTATGGATTATCTTTCACATCTTAGAATTCTGTATGTAGGTTAATATAAATTTTTATTTACAATATTTAGTGTTAAATTTTACAGATCTTACTTTGATTTTTATAAAGTAGGACTAAACATCAAGCAAAAAAAAATTAAAGATATTATCAAGGAAAAAAATATTTATTCACTTTTATCTAACTGAATATTCATCCATTTTATTTATTTTCTTTTTATTTATTCTGACCGTTGGGTCTGGAGACTGAGCTGGTTTTGGAAAACTACAAAAAAAAAAAAAATTGTTGGTTCTTTTAAACTATTTTATATTTGAATAATTTTTCCCTTTTGTTGCACATTTTTCACTTCTTGAAATGTTATTTCTTACAGATATAAAAACAAAATAAATGTTATAAAGTTACAAAGTATTTTTCTATCGTTTACTTATAAACAACGGGGGATACAAACTTTTTTGCATGAGCTGTAAATCTTCTATGAACATCAGACCATTTCATCGGCAGCCGTTTTGACTAAACAGAAAATGAAAGTTACAGTTAAAGAAAGAGATTTTATTTTATTTTATTTTTATTGCCTTACTAACTTCAAAAGGGAGAGGGGAAACAAAGAGGCTGATGTGATGGAGTGGAAATTTACAGCTGCTATCACGTGATGTTTCACAAATATTCAGTGTAACTATAAACGGATAAAAACTCTGTCCGTTTTTAATAAATAAATAAAAACTTGTCGTTGTTGATAAGTTGCTGTGGTGTAAGGGGAATAAACAGGGCGTGGTCACAGTGACTGCTTCATCACACCACCCTGGAGTTTATGATTTTACTGTAACTGTGTCACACACGCAGTGTTTAACTCCTTCCTTATTGTTTTTTCCACTGAATAATGCTCAGTGATCAAACATTAAACCAGGCGCGCCTGTGTGTGCGCGTGTTTATTTATTTTTTTACTTTAGAGCAGATGACAGAGAGATAAATCACAGCACAATCACAAACAAAATCTCACATCCTCACGTACATGTGTCTGGAGAAAGTGGGTTCCATCACATCTGTGTGGTTTCTCCATTATTCAGGCACTCCGTCTGTTCTGAGCTGTGTGTGTGTGTGTGTGTGTGTGTGTGTGTGTGTGTGTAAGTTAGTGATGCAACAGCACACACTGTAGCGTCAGCAGAAAACACACACTGCTGCCTCGCCGCATGTCGTTCTGTATGGATGCGAATAAAGCGCCGCCCGACTCGCGCGTCCTCAGACACCTCGGTGCTCCTGCTGCTCTCGCTGACATCATCGCGCATCACTGAGGAACCCGTAAAGCTCCTACAACACCACCACCGTGTAGAACAAAGTCTCTCTGCGTCGTGTTCCTGCTGGAGCTGTCGTACAGAAATGCCGCCTTTCTTCCGATACGGTTGAGTGCAAAAGTTTGTGCACCCTCAGGACAAAATGAATCCGTGAAAGAAATCTTATTTACGCTAACGAGATATTTTCGTGTTTTACAGATGCTCCTTAGTTACTGATCTGTTTAGCAAGTAAAAAATATTTAAAGATCTTATTTAAAATTTCTCTTAACGTCAAGATGGCCATTGAACTTTTTAAATTTTGTTTCTTTAAATATTTTTTAATTTTCGTTTTCTCATTATTAGGCTTTTATAAATTAATAATTAAAATTAATAAATTATTAAAGTTAGTTAAAAACTAAAAGCCCTTTATTCCTTTTTTCACTCTGGGTGCCGTGAACATGATGAAATTCTCTCCAGAAGGAGTCTTTGTGAAAACATTCAGGGTTCTACAGCATGATCAGAAAGAGATCCCGGATTGTAGAACCCTGTCTTGGAAAGCAGAACCTGTAAAGGAGAACCTGGAATTAACCCTTAAAGAACCCATTTGTTTTTAAAGAAGAGCGTAAAAAGAAGAACTGGATCAGAACGGGAAACACTGCTGTAGAGTTCAGCATGGAACCTGTGAGGGTTCCCTCAGAGGAACAACCAAAGAGCTGTTTTATTTTTCTAAGTGTGTGTGATACAAACTATTGCTCATTATGTTCTTCTTAAGCTCTAGAACCTGTGATTTTCACCCCGAGCGTCCTGGTCCTTGGAGTCTACTCTTAGAGAAAAGGGTTCTTTAATTGGATGATCCCTGGCCGTCTCAGTTGTACTGGATAAAGCCATCAGTAAAACGGGTTAAATGGTTCCTTCTCCTGCAGGGTTCCACACCGCACGGTTTTCCGAGAGCGGAAAAGTCTGGTGCAGGGTTCTGTCTGTATAGAACCGTTAAGGTTCCCATGATGAGACGGGAACCCTGTGGGAAGGAAGGAGGGAAAGTAAACGGGGAAGCCGGATTAATGAGGACGCAAAGAACGCCGGGTTTTAAAATAAATCCGGTAGAGGTTAGAGGGCGGGGCCTGGTGGGAGGAGTCAGAAGTGGAAAAAGGACACTGGAAATGTCTCAACTGTGACTGATAGTTATTGTGTGCTAAGATGAATGATGTCATCATGATGACATCACAAAAACAGGATTTATTATGATGTCCAGTTTAATAAGAATTAATTTCTCTCTTATTTTAATTGGATTAAAACTCAAAAGAAAAAAAAATTTGTATGTATTTTTCCTCCTCAGTGAATAATTGCCTTTTTTTTTCTGCACTGTGTTCCAGAAATATTGGCACCCTCTTTTTTGGGGAGTGGACTCGCTCTTTGTAGTTCCTTTGCTTAAACTTGCAAAGAAAATGAGAAATCTTAAAAAAAAAAAAATTTTTTTCAATTAATTTTATTAACTGATGACTGTATTAATAATTTAAAATATATATAATATATTAAAACACGAGGCGGCACGGTGGTGTAGTGGTTAGCGCTGTCGCCTCACAGCAAGAAGGTCCTGGGTTCGAGCCCCGGGGCCGGCGAGGGCCTTTCTGTGTGGAGTTTGCATGTTCTCCCCGTGTCCGCGTGGGTTTCCTCCGGGTGCTCCGGTTTCCCCCACAGTCCAAAGACATGCAGGTTAGGTTAACTGGTGACTCTAAATTGACCATAGGTGTGAGTGTGAATGGTTGTCTGTGTCTATGTGTCAGCCCTGTGATGACCTGGCGACTTGTCCAGGGTGTACCCCGCCTTTCGCCCGTAGTCAGCTGGGATAGGCTCCAGCTTGCCTGCGACCCTGTAGAAGGATGGAGCGGCTAGAGATAATGAGATGAGATGAGATGAGATATTAAAACACACACAAACAAACAAAACCCCAAGATCCTCTTTAATGGCTAATGGTTTCCATCATAGCTTCCTATTTGTATAAAAGGTTCTACACGGAACATTTTGTACAATATTAGCCTAAGCCGAAGAACTCTCTAGGTTCGTGTGTGTTTATTTTTATTTGTAAGCAATGTAAGTCCACAATATGTAGATTAGACAACTCAAATTGTGACATTTTTCTTTCTAACTTTCCCCCCCAGGATTACACCGCAGACGAGGACGCCATGATGCAGGAAGCCATCCAGCGCTCACTCATGGATAACTGAGGGTTCTCAGGTGAACAGGAGAACATGCCAAGTCTGTGGTTTACAGCACAACTCCAATAATCACTCAGCTCCAGGGTTTAAACACCATGTATCCGAAGTGCTTTTTTTTTTTTTTTCCTTTCTCCCTCTCTTTAAATCTGTTTAATCAAATCTGTTTGAATGAGTGAATGAGTGAGCGAGCAAGGAGTGTTTTATCTAGCCAATAATCAACATGTACAGAGTCTCAGATAAATAAATAAATAAATATTCAGCCATAATTTTCTGTCCGTTTTATATTTCGGACTCTGTGTGTGTGTGTGTGTGAGAGAGAGAGAGAGCGAGAGAGAGGTTTTAGCAATCAGACCACAGCTGTATCATGGACTCGGTATCATTAAAATGCAGTTTGTGAGTAATGGGCTTGAAAGTGTAGAGACCTTTTTTTGAGAACTGACAGGGACCCAGTTAAGCTGATAAACATCTTTATTTACTCACTCGTTTGTTTAAAGAAAGAGTATTTCAGTGCCTTTTCCAGTTCAGGTCTTTATACTCCCGGTTCTTGATTTGCATCTTTTATGTACTCGTATATGGATTATTATTATTATTATTATTATTATCTGATGTTAAACAGAACCATGAAGAGCTCTCACAGCTGGGCTGCTGTTTATTTACACTCTGTAGTATATAACAGGAAATTCTGCATCTATAATACCACAAAAAAATAAAATAAAGGTTTTTAAAAATTCCCTGAGCGTGAATGTTTATTTGGGTACTTTTTAAATGGATTTGTTTGTAAGTGTTAATTTACTTCCTGTGCAGTAGGGGGCAGTGTTGCTCCATCACCCGTTAGCATTTCTCTGGACGGTTGTGTGTGTGTGAGAGAGATGCTGATTTCAGTATATGATTTTATGACATCACAATATTTAACATTTATAAACGTTTCTTTAATTGAACTCAGATTTTTAGCTTTTTTTTTTAAACATTCTTCCATCCTTTAAATTTCTCCAAAGTATTGACTCCAGAGTAGAAAACAAACATCTCACTCTTCTTTAATCTCGTCTTTATAAATTTCTATCTGACATTTTGATTAAAAAAAGAAATAAATTCAGAGTCCTGACTGTGGGATTATTTCACTCTCCTGTGTTGTGTTGCGCCTTTTTTTTTTTTAAATCTTTTTTACATTTCCATGTACCTTTTAATAAATCCTACCTCACAGTTAAACCTGGTTTTATGAGGTTCCTTCTATCAGCTCATCATCATCCAGGATGAAAGCACACGCGCACACAGCCTCAGCCAATCAAAATCCAGCCGATTAATGTTATGAAATGAAAATTAATATTTACATTTTAAGTTTGTATTTAAGACCATTAAATATTTAATAATTAACCTGATATGATTGATTATGTATATTTTAAACTCTATACAATAATTTGTCAATAGTAAATTTTCAAAATGAAAAATTGCATATTAAAATTCATATTTAAATTTTATCGCTTTTTATCCTGAGATGAACATCTGCACATGTATGAAGTATATTTTAAAACTGTGTACGATCATTAACAAACCAATTATTAAATAGTTAATCAGAATTAATTATAATTATTATTTACTTATTATATATTTCAACAGATGACATTAAAAACAGTTCCTGACTGTGAACTCGGACTCTTCAGAAAACGTTATTTCAGATGAGGATAAAAATAAATGTCATGCAGGTGAAAATAGAAGTGAATGAATAAATTATGTAAATAAACATGGACATAAACACAGCATTATTTTTTAAAACCAAAAACCTTCTGTAAAAAATCTAAATACTGTAAAAAGTGAAAAGTTTAAAAGATAACGGTTGTGTAAGAGAGTCATGCAGATTAGACCAGAGATCATTTTCTCATCATAAATGATTATTAATTTTATTGCTGCTGTGTGTATCATCTGTATAACAAGCGTAGTATTTAATTCTCCATGCATGCTTACACACACACTGAACCATCTCCTGTTCTGAATCTACTCTGTGATTTGATTAGATTTTTTTTATTTTTATCTTCCCACTCCTCTTCCTCATTTTCTCATTTAACATCTCTCTCTCTCTCATTCCTCTCCTCCTTCATCTCTGCGTCTCTTTTTTCTCCAGCTTGTCACATGTGATGGCTGAAAGTGCTAAATCCTGATAAATTAAAGCTCTTTAATTATTTAAACACCGAGCCCGAGTGATTTATGTGTCCACATGAGGTCGAGAGTGAAGGTGGGGGACGGACGTGTGTTTGTGGCGCTGCAAAGTTGTCCACACACACACACACACACACACACACACACACACAGCAAGGTGAAGCGATGTGCTCGGTGTGTTTTCCAGAGGAACAGAACCTTCACTCTGATGGAGCTTTCTACAGGAGCAGCTCACACACAGCGACTCGTGTGGAGGAGGATTTCTCCACATCATCTCAGACTAATAACAAACAGAATTTTTTTCAAGTGTTTAGGAAAGAAAAAGATATTTGCTGGTGAGATGTTAGAAGATGTTTATTTTACACTGATGGAAGAAGTCTTCAGTGTCGGTGCTTTGTTCCTGGTGAGGGAACGTGTGGTTATATCACTGATGTAAAAGTGAGAAAAGGAACTAACCTGTCTCTCAAATGTTCCACAACATTAAGATGGAGGGCGGCACGGTGGTGTAGGGGTTAGCGCTGTCACCTCACAGCAAGAAGGTCCGGGTTCGAGCCCCGTGGCCGGCGAGGGCCTTTCTGTGCGGAGTTTGCATGTTCTCCCCGTGTCCGCGTGGGTTTCCTCCGGGTGCTCCGGTTTCCCCCACAGTCCAAAGACATGCAGGTTAGGTTAACTGGTGACTCTAAATTGAGCGTAGGTGTGAATGTGTGAATGGTTGTCTGTGTCTATGTGTCAGCCCTGTGATGACCTGGCGACTTGTCCAGGGTGTACCCCGCCTTTCGCCCGTAGTCAGCTGGGATAGGCTCCAGCTTGCCTGCGACCCTGTAGAACAGGATAAAGCGGCTACAGATAATGAGATGAGATGAGATAAAAATAAAGCCGATAGCAGAAGTTTGATATCGGCTTCTCAATCTATCTGCCAAAAAGCTAAAAAAACCCTTACAAAACCTTTCATTTGACCTTTCAGAAGGACCAAACAAAAGCTGCGATAGTCAAAAGGTAACTTTTCTTAAAATAATCACCACTTACTCGATATCGAATCAGTAGCTTTGGCGAACCACGAGGTGAATTTTGTTTGCCTTTTTACAGTATCTGTTGATTATCTTCCGATACTGCCTTGCTTGGGATCACCACCTTAATGTGGTGGGGCAGTTTGCATGTCCCAATGACCCATAGAGCTATGTCGGCTGGAGCTCCATGCTCCTGGTAGGGCCACCCATGCCGTATTGGTCAAGACCAGATGAAGAGTGATCCTCCCCGCACCTTGTCATAGTAAAGGCTAAGGAGTAAACCTGAAAAAATCCAGAATGGAGCCCCTAAGGCGGTTAGACGATGTACTGCATCCCCTTCCGACAACTCCTGCAGCTGAGCTGGTACCAAACTGTACTGGTCCACCCTTTCCTTTGGATTATATCAGCAACGCTGAGAGGGGAATCTTGATGTGTGGGCAGCCCAAGATTTCCATAACCTTGCCCAGGCAACATAGCACATGTGGAGAGGACACGCCATCGATGTCGCAAGATATCGGCAAAACATGGGATGTGGTAATTACCGGTGATAAGCTTCTATTCAATTGGCATCAAGGGGTCACTTCTGACGGTGGAAGAGGTCATCGCATCTCACTGAACAGCTACCGCCCGCCTCAACCTGGGCAGTCCGCAGCCAATAAGGTGCTGTTCCACCACGGTCTGCCTGCTACACTGGGTGCGTGGGGCTTAGAGCAATCCTTGACAAGTAGGCTGCAAATCCACGCCAGGCAACGTCCGATATTACGAAGTTATAACGAGGTTTCTCTTATTTCATTTCTGGTTCTGATTGGTTCCGAAGTTTATCAAGAAGTAGAATGGGTAATCAATCTTGATCAGGATACAGTGGTGCTTGAAAGTTTGTGAACCCTTTAGAATTTTCTTTCTTTCTGCATAAATATGACCTAAAACAACATCAGATTTTCACACAAGTCCTAAAAGTAGATAAAGAGAACCCAGTTAAACAAATGAGACAAAAATATTATACTCGGTCATTTATTTATTGAGGAAAATGATCCAATGTTACATATCTATGAGTGGCAAAAGTATGTGAACCTCTAGGATTAGCAGTTAATTTGAAGGTGAAATTAGAGTCCGGTGTTTTCAATCAATGGGATGACAATCAGGTGTGAGTGGGCACCCTGTTTTATTTAAAGAACAGGGATCTATCAAAGTCTGATCTTCACAACACGTTTGTGGAAGTGTATCATGGCACGAACAAAGGAGATTTCTGAGGACCTCAGAAAAAGCATTGTTGATGCTCATCAGGCTGGAAAAGGTTACAAAACCATCTCTAAAGAGTTTGGACTCCACCAATCCACAGTCAGACAGATTGTGTACAAATGGAGGAAATTCAAGACCATTGTTACCCTCCCCAGGAGGGGTCGACCAACAAAGATCACTCCAAGAGCAAGGCGTGTAATAGTCGGCGAGGTCACAAAGGACCCCAGGGTAACTTCTAAGCAACTGAAGGCCTCGGTCACATTGACTAATGTTAATGTTCATGAGTCCACTATCAGGAGAACACTGAACAACAATGGTGTGCATGGCAGGGTTGCAAGGAGAAAGCCACTGCTCTCCAAAAAGAACATTGCTGCTCATCTGCAGTTTGCTAAAGATCATGTGGACAAGCCAGAAGGCAATTGGAAAAATGTTTTGTGGGCGGATGAGACCAAAATAGAACTTTTTGGTTTAAATGAGAAGCGTTATGTTTGGAGAAAGGAAAACACTGCATTCCAGCATAAGAACCTTATCCCATCTGTGAAACATGGTGGTGGTAGTATCATGGTTTGGGCCTGTTTTGCTGCATCTGGGCCAGGACGGCTTGCCATCATTGATGGAACAATGAATTCTAAATTATACCAGCGAATTCTAAAGGAAACTGTTGGGACATCTGTCCATGAGCCGAATCTCAAGAGAAGGTGGGTCATGCAGCAAGACAACGACCCTAAGCACACAAGTCGTTCTACCAAAGAATGGTTAAAGAAGAATAAAGTGAATGTTTTGGAATGGCCAAGTCAAAGTCCTGACCTTAATCCAATGGAAATGTTGTGGAAGGACCTGAAGCGAGCAGTTCATGTGAGGAAACCCACCAACATCCCAGAGCTGAAGCTGTTCTGTACGGAGGAACGGGCTAAAATTCCTCCAAGCCGGTGTGCAGGACTGATCAACAGTTACCGCAAACGTTTAGTTGCAGTTATTGCTGCACAAGGGGGTCACACCAGATACTGAAAGCAAAGGGTCACATACTTTTGCCACTCACAGATATGTAATATTGGATCATTTTCCTCAATAAATAAATGACCAAGTATAATATTTTTGTCTCATTTGTTTAACTGGGTTCTCTTTATCTACTTTTAGGACTTGTGTGAAAATCTGATGTTGTTTTAGGTCATATTTATGCAGAAATATAGAAAATTCTAAAGGGTTCACAAACTTTCAAGCACCACTGTAAGTGCTGATCAGTTACGAAGTTTCAGTATTGTTACACTCATTCTTACAACATGATGACATCGTGGCTACGGCCTCGCGTCGCCTCTATGAGTTAGTAGCTACAAAAACCACTGAGTGAGTGAGCAACAGTTCTGTGGATGGAAACAAACGCCTTGCTGATAAGAGGGTCGGAGGAAAATGGACAGATTTGAGGCGGCTCGAGCTTTTTTTTTCCCCAGGAAGGATATAGTAACTCATATAATCATTCTTTACAACCGTGGTGATCAGAAAAGCATCTCAGCATGCAACAGTTCCTATTAAAGTGCCCGGTGAGTGTAGTAATGAACAACAACAAATGAGCAAACAACTGTACATGTAGTGCAAAAGATATGATAATGAGCAAAAAAACCAAACAAACAAATCAAGCTACGAGCTGTTAGAGTGTCTTCAGTAACGTTCATTAATAAAGTAAACGTTAGTTTGTAATTGTGAGCAGGTTGCTGTAGTATCAGCGGAATAACACCAGCAGCTTGTCACTTTACCTCTGACACTGGAGACTCCTTCCATAAATGTCTCTTTCATGGTGAGAAAACTTCACCATACAGTTCCCTCTGTGATTATTGCCCTCCCTTGTCAAGGTTATTAAAAAGGGTTAGGAACCAATCCCCCTTTTGGTGAAGTTGCTTCATCTCACACTGAAAAGATGAGAACATTTTTGCTCAACCTTTAATTGAAATGTACTCATTCAGAGAAAAACAAATCCCTCATCAAGAAATATATTTTCAACAAAAACAGATGTGCCACTAGTATTGGCGCCCGTCTTCAATACTCTATCTGATCCCCTTTGGCAGTAAAACAGCACCGAGCCTCTCTGTAACATTTTATATATAAGGTTGGAGATCCAAAGCAGGACATTGAGCCCATTCCTTTTTACACAATCTCTCCAGATCATCCAGGGTCCTCGACCCTTTCTTGTGCTCTCTTCTCTTCAGCTCAGCCCACAGGTTTTCACTGCGGTTCAGCTCAGGCGACTGAAATGGCCAGGGCAGAAGCTCGATCCTGTGCTAACCATTGTTGTGTTGATTTGGACATCGGATCACTGTCCTGCTGGAAGATCCAATGACGACCCGGTTTTAGTTTCCAGATTCTGATTTAAAATGTCCTGGTGTTTCATGGAGTCCATGATGCCATGGGCCTTACCAAGGTTTCCAGGGTCTTTGGAGGAAAAACAGCCCCAAAACACCACAGAACTTCCACTAGTTGGGATCTACAGTACTCAGCGTAAATGAGTGCACCCCCTTTGAAAAGTAACATTTTAAACAATAGCTCAATGAACACAAACAATTTCCAAAATGTTGACAAGACAAAGTTTAATATAACATCTGTTTAACTTATAACGGGAAAGTAAGGTTAATAATATAAACTTAGATTACACATTTTTCAGTTTTACTCAAATTAGGGTGGTGCAAAAATGAGTACACCCCACAACAAAAACTACTACATCTAGTACTTTGTATGGGCGCCATGATTTTTAATGACCGCACCGAGTCTTCTAGGCATGGAATGAACAAGTTGGCGACATTTTGCAACATCAATCTTTTCCCATTCTTCAACAACGACCTCTTTTAGTGACTGGATGCTGGATGGAGAGTGATGCTCAACTTGTCTCTTCAGAATTCCCCAAAGAAAATAATTTCTTTCCACCACAAAGGTGAAGGCTACAAGATGATCAGCAAAGCTTATCAGTCAGAATAATGTAGCAAAAGTGGTACAAAAATTTCAGAAAGATGGAACTGCAACCATCTCACAGAGATGTCCAGGTTGTCCATGGAAGTTAACACCTCAATGGGAGCATCATCTGATGAGAAGGGTTGAAGAAAATCGGCATGCAAGTTCACTACAGTTATCTAAAGAAGTAGAAAGTGAAACTGGGGTGACTATTTCCCGTGACACAATACGGCGTACACTGCAGAGGAATGGCATGTATGGATGCCGTCCATGAAAGAAGCCTCTCCTAAAGCCCAGGCACAAAAAAGCCCGCCTAGAGTTTGCCAGGGCCCATGCTGACAAAGATGAAGACTACTGGGACTCTATACTCTGGAGTGATGAGACCAAGATAAATGTTTTTGGAACTGATGGCTTCAAAACTGTATGGCGTCGCAAAGGTGAGGAATACAAAGAAAACTGCACGGTGCCTACAGTGAAACATGGTGGTGGCAGTGTCCTTATGTGGGGCTGCATGAGTGCTGCTGGTGTCGGGGAGCTGCATTTCACTGATGGCATCATGAATTCACAGACGTATTGCTCTATACTGAAAGAGAAGATGCTACCATCACTCCGTGCCCTTGGTCGTCGTGCACTTTTCCAACATGACTAAACACACATCTAAGGCCACTGTTGGATTTGTGAAGAAGAACAGGGTGAAAGTGATTCAGTGGCCAAGTATGTCTCCTGATCTGAACCCAATCGAACACCTATGGGGAATTCTGAAGAGACAAGTTGAGCATCACTCTCCATCCAGCATCCAGTCACTAAAAGAGGTCGTTGTTGAAGAATGGAAAAAGATTGATGTTGCAAAATATCGCCAACTTGTTCATTCCATGCCTAGAAGACTTGGTGCTGTCATTAAAAATCATGGAGGCCATACAAAGTACTAGATGTAGTAGTTTTTGTTGTGGGGTGTACTCATTTTTGCACCACCCTAATTTGAGTAAAACTGAAAAATGCGTAATCTAAGTTATATTATTAACCTTACTTTCCCGTTATAAGTTAAACAGATGTTATATTAAACTTTGTCTTTTCAACATTTTGGAAATTGTTTGTGTTCATTGAGATATTGTTTAAAATGTTCCTTTTCAAAGGGGGTGCACTCATTTATACTGAGCACTGTAGTTCTTTTCATTATAGCTGTCCTTCTTTTTATTCCAAACCCACCGCGAGTGTTTATTTGGGGGAAAAAACTCCATTTTTATTCCATCAGACCACAGAACATGTTTCCAGTCAAAGTAGTTGTAGCGTTTCACAAACTTCAGGCACTTACGTTTGTGGTTAACTGACAAAAAAGGTTTTCCTGGAACCTTCTGAATAACCTGTTGGTATGGAGGTGGAGTCTGATGGGGGTTTTGGAGACTTTTGGAAACCTCAAGATTTCTCATCTCATCTCATTATCTGTAGCCGCTTTATCCTGTTCTACAGGGTCGCAGGCGAGCTGGAGCCTATCCCAGCTGACTACGGGCGAAAGGCGGGGTTCACCCTGGACAAGTCGCCAGGTCATCACAGGGCTGACACATAGACACAGACAACCATTCACACTCACATTCACACCTACGCTCAATTTAGAGTCACCAGTTAACCTAACCTGCATGTCTTTGGACTGTGGGGGAAACCGGAGCACCCGGAGGAAACCCACGCGGACACGGGGAGAACATGCAAACTCCGCACAGAAAGGCCCTCGCCAGCCACGGGGCTCGAACCCAGACCTTCTTGCTGTGAGGCGACAGCACTAACCACTACACCACCGTGCCGCCCCACCTCAAGATTTCTTTTTCTTGTAATTCACCAGCAGTGATCCTTGGGGATTTTTTTTGTTTGCCTCTCTTATCCTCCTCACTGCACATGGGGCCAAAATAAACTCGGCTCCTCTTCCAGGTGAGTGTGTACCAGTTCCAGTTGGTGTCCACTTTTTTTTATTATTGTCCTAACAGGACATAGGAAATGGACATTTTCAGGTGAGTAGCTTTTTTTTTATAACCATTCCCTGACTTATGAAGGTCAACACACTTCTTCTCCCTCGTTGGGTTTGTGTGTCTCTTATCTTTCCCATTGGTGATGTTGAGGGAGTTTGGTCTCTGTGTCACCTCATATTTGTTCCCCAGATAATCAGGAAGTCATGGATTACAGCTTGAAAGTTCCTACAAACCCCAATCAACTCAAACATGGACAATTTAAATTAGGAAACATGCTTCAGGTACATTGTGTTCACTATTATTATCACTTCCAGGGATGCCAATAATATTTTGTTGAAAATAATTCTTTCTAATGAGGGATTTGTTTATCTCTGAATAAAGGTTGGATTTTTCTCTTATTTTTTTTCCAGTGTGAGATGAAGCGACTTCACCAAAAATGTGGATTTTTTCTCACCCTTTTTACTGATCTTTAGAAGGGGTGCCAATAATTGTGGAGGGCTCTGTATCATGATTACTCATAACTAGCACACTGAGATTTATAGCTGCACTACTGTCTGAGCTGCTGTTAAAGGAAATTAATCAACACCTTGTGACTAATCACAATCCAGAACTCAGTGGTGGACGTTCAGAGAAAATGCTCCTGATGTTCCTCTTGAAGTTCCTGCCTGAGTTTTGCTTCTGTAATTAGTTAAATGATCATCACCAGACCTCTGAGCCTTGTTCTAACTCCAGCTCCAACTTTCTTTATGTTTTTCTTTCTTTTCTTTTTTTTTTTGCTCCTGGCAGCTCGGAAAACTTGTTAGATGCTAAAACACCGCCACAGCGCTCGCAGGCAGGAAGGAAGGAAGTATGGAAATGTCTTCTTCTTCTTCCTCTTTCTGTCAGAGACAGGAGTACAGCAGGAAAGTGAACATACTGAATAAAAATTTCATAAAGTTCGTCTCGTCTGGTCTTTGATGCCGGGATTAGAAAGTGTGTCGAGTCCCGGGGCTGTGGGGAGGCTGTAATTATGACTACACGACCCTGCGGAGAAGAAACGCTCACTGCAGGAGGAGCTGCGTTTCACTCGTGTCACCATCAGACTCCAATTTATCCTCCTTTTATTTTTCACATCGGTATCCAATCTAAAGGAACCTGCACCTGGTGGAAGGCAAAGAGACGAGTCATTTGTCTCTGTGTGCGTCTCCTTGTAAGTCAGTTTCTGATTCTCTTTATAAGGAATTGTAACTTCGTTCTCACAGAAAGGAGAAAAAATGAAGAAGAAGAAGACAGGAAGTTTACAACCCCAATTCCAAAAAAAGTTGGGACGCTGTGTAAACTGTAAATAAAAACAGGATGCGAAGATTTGCAAATCAGTGAAACCCTATATTTCACTGAAAATAGTACAAAGACAACATATCACATGTTAAAACTGAGAAATTTTTATTGTTTTTGTTAAAAATATATGGCCATTTTGAATTTGGTGTCATCAACACTCTTCAAAAAAGTTGGGACAGGGGCGTGTTTACCATTGTGTTGCATCACCTCTACTTTTAACATCACTCTGTAAACGTTTGGGAACTGAGGAGACCAACTGCTGTAGTTTTGAAAGAGAAATGTTGTCCCATTCTTGCCTGAGATACAATTTCAGTTGCTCAACAGTTCGGGGTCTCCTTTGTCGTATTTTGCGCTTCATAATGCACCAGATGTTTTAAATGGAAGACAGGTCTGCACTGCAGCAGGCCAGTTTAGCACCCGGACTCTTTTCCGATGGAGTCACACAGTTTTAATATGTGCAGAAAGCGGTTTTGTCTTGCTGAAAGAAGGAAGGACTTCCCTGAAAAAGATTTTGTCTGGATGGCAACATGTTGCTCTGAAATGTGTTTATATCATTCAGCATTAATGATGCCTTCCCAGATGTACAAGCTCCCCATGTCATGTGCACTAATGCCCCCTCATACCATCACAGATGCTGAATGCTTTTGAACTGTGCACTGATAACAAGCCGGATGGTCCCTCTCCTCTTTAGCCTGGAGGACGTGGTGTTCATGATTTCTAAAAAGAATTTCTACTTTTGATTCGTCAGACCTCGGGACAGTTTTCCACTTCGCCTCAGTCCATCGTAAAAGAGCTCGGGCCCAGAGAAGGGGGCGGGGTTTCTGGATATTGTTTATATCTGGTTTTAACTTGCATTTGTGGATGCAGTAATGAAGTGTTTTCACAGACGATGGTTTTCTGAAGTGTTCCTGAGCCCATAGAGTGATTTCCACTACAGACACGTGTCTGCTTTTAATGCAGTGTCTCCTGAGGGCCTGAAGATCACAGGCATCCAGTGTCAGTTTTCAGCCTTGCCTCTCGCATACAGAGATTTCTCCAGATTCTCTGAATCTTTTAATGATATTATGGACCACAGATGATGAATTTTAGCATTACACAACTTTTTTCAGTCTTTTGTTGCCCCTGTCCCAACTTTTTTGAAATATATTTCTCATCTCATTATCTGTAGCCGCTTTATCCTGTTCTACAGGGTCGCAGGCGAGCTGGAGCCTATCCCAGCTGACTACGGGCGAAAGGCGGGGTACACCCTGGACAAGTCGCCAGGTCATCACAGGGCTGACACATAGACACAGACAACCATTCACACTCACATTCACACCTACGCTCAATTTAGAGTCACCAGTTAACCTAACCTGCATGTCTTTGGACTGTGGGGGAAACCGGAGCACCCGGAGGAAACCCACGCGGACACGGGGAGAACATGCAAACTCCGCACAGAAAGGCCCTCGCCGGCCACGGGGCTCGAACCCAGGACCTTCTTGCTGTGAGGCGACAGCGTTAACCACTACACCACCGTGCCGCCCTGAAATATATTTCTGGAACTAAATTCAAAATGAGCAAATATTTTTCACACAGCAATAAAATTTCTCAGTTTCAACATTTGATATGCTGTATACTATTTTCAATGAAATATAGAGTTTCACTGATTTACAAATTATCGCATTCTGTTTTTATTTCTGTTTTTCACAGCATCACAACTTTTTTGGAATTGGGGTTGCATTTCAACTTTGTTTTAGAAACATTATGACTTTCTTCATAATGCAAGTTATGATTTCTGATATTTTGAGGGGAAAAAAGTAACTTTTTTGAGAATAAAGTCAGAATACTGTGATAGAATGGTGAATATCAGAGCAACAAAAATAAAGATATTCTTTATTCTTGAAATATTGAGACTTTATTTTCATAATATCCAACATTACAACTGTTTTCTCAAAATATCACGACTTTTTCCTGAAATCTTTGACTTGTCTGTTTTTAAACCATGACCCGAAAACACTGCTGTAGAAAACATCTTCACCAGAAGACTGATAAATGAGGCCCAGTGTTACTCAAACAAACATTTCTGCTAAACTATGATGCTAACCTGCTCACTTTGTTTATCCTCAGATCTCTCTCTCTCTCTCTCTCTCTCTCTCTTTGATTTTACTCAAATTCTTCCATGTCAGGAGAAAAACGAGGCCCAAAACGCAGAGCCACATCGAGACATTTTTTTTTGTCTCTTTCAAACCTTTAAACATTGAGCCAGCGGGCTTCCCCAACTTCAGCACCCTATCTGTGCTTTCTTGTTTTCCATTCTCCACCTCCTCGTATCCCTCCGCCCAAGAGCGGGAAAAAACGCTTACCTTTGATTTAATAACGCCTGAAACCATCGTGGTGCTGGATGAGTTCCTGAGAATCAATGAGAGAGAGAGAGAGAGAGAGAGAGAGAATGAGAAAGAGAATGAGAGAGAGTGAGCAAGAAAGAATGAGCGAGAGTGAGAAAGAGAATGAGAGCGAGAAAGAGAGTGAGTGAGAGAGAGTGATAGAAATAGTGAGAATGAGAGAGAGAGCGAGAGAGAGTGATAGAAAGAAAGAGCGACAGTGAGAAAGAGTGAGAGTGAGAGAGTGAGAGTGATAGAAATAGCGAGAATGAGAGTGATAGAGAGAGTGATAGAGAGAAAGAGCGAGAGTGAGAGAGTGAGAGAGAAAGAGAATGAGTGAGAGTGAGAGAGTGAGTGAGAGAGAGTGATAGAAATAGCGAGGATGAGAGTGATAGAGTGAGAGAGTGAGAGAGAGAAAGAGCAAGAGTGAGAGAGAAAGAGAATGAGTGAGAGTGAGAGTGAGTGAGAGTGATAGAAATAGCGAGAATGAGAGAGTGATAGAGAGAAAGAGCGAGAGTGAGAGAGTGAGAGAGAAAGAGAATGAGTGAGAGTGAGTGAGAGAGTGATAGAAATAGTGAGAATGAGAGTGATAGAGTGAGAGAGAGCGTGAGAGAGAAAGAGCGAGAGTGAGAGAGAAAGAGAATGAGTGAGAGAGTGAGTGAGAGAGAGTGATAGAAATAGCGAGAATGAGAGAGTGATAGAGAAAGAGAGAGAGTGATAGAGAGAAAGAGTGAGAGAGAAAGAGAATTAGTGAGAGAGAGTGGGTGAGAGAGTGAAAGATAGAGAGAGAGAAAGAGAGAGCGAGTGAGAGAAGGTGATAGAAATAGCGAGAATGAGAGAGAGAGAGAGTGATAGAGAGAAAGAGAGAGTGAGAGAGAGTGGGTGAGAGAGAGAGTGAGAGAGAATGAGTGAGAGTGAGTGAGTGAGTGAGTGAGTGAGTGGGCGAGAGAGAGTGAATGAAAGTGAGAGAGAGTGAAAGAGAGAGTGATAGAGAGAGAAAATGTGGGAGAGAGAGGGAAAGAGAGAGAGTGAGAGATGAAGTGAATAACCTCGTGGTGATGGTGATAGAGAGTGCAGGGTAACAGAAAAAAATAAATCTCCCTTTAAAGGACGTTGTGCTTCTTTGCTCTGATTTCCGGATCTCACCGAGTTCAGACGGAACCACAGTGAAGGAAAGTCATTTTCTCTCTGGACTTCCATCAGAGGAGCTTCAGGCTGTAATCAGACGCAGAGAGACGCGATCAGTCCTCAGTCTGATCCACAGCTCACACGCCAGTCTAATCACAGCTCTCTTCAAAGGAATCAGATGAATGAATCTGAATGAACTGTTGAACTGAACGATTCGAATCATTCCACTCGACTCACTCAAAAGTTTTTGTTTATGTGGAATCTTTATGGAATATCAGGCTAAGTGTGTGTGTGTGTGTGAGAGAGAGAGAGAGAGAGCTACTCTACTGTGGAATAAGTAACAGGATAAGAGTGCGTGTGTGAAAGTGTGTTAGCGTGGAACGGCCCTCGGTTATTATCCCCACATTAATTTTTCCATTTGAATTTTTTTTTAAACGAAGCCTCAGTGGGGAAGAAGTTTGTGAGCTGAAAGGAGATGGCCGCGGAGACTGTCGCATCCCACACAGGAGGCAGTTTCACTCCCCAAACAGCCTTTAATTACACACACACACACACACACACACACACACACACACACACACACACAATCCTAGGTAGAAATGCTCCTCTCTTTCCAATAAGCGCTCTGCTCCATGTTACATAGAAAACTCCCTCCAGTCCTGCTTCCAGTCTCTCACACACACACACACACACACACACACACACACACACACACACACACACACACAGAGTTCCTCTTAATTAACTCTCAATGTTGCAGAACATCTCCTTTAGTACAATATTTGTCGTTGTTCCTCTCCCTGCGTCTTCCAGCTCGTCGTGGAGCTACAACTGGATTCTGCTCGAGTTGTGGATTGTCACAGCTCGTTTTCTTTTCTTCGGCCCTTTTACGCCCAGCTCTTTTTTAATTTTTTTTTCGAGGGGTAGGTAGGGGGGTGGGATAAATATCTGGTGAATATCAGTGTGAGGACAGTATGGGAACGGAGAGGAAATCAATCACTGGCTCCATAAAAAAAGGACGCTTTGAGCATAATGTTGTTGTGTCTGTCACAAACCGGATTAGGCCAGACACGTCGCAACTGTTGATGGATGACAGTGAGGTGGTGTTTTTTTTTTTTTTTTGGTACGTCTCTGTTTCCTTCAACATGAGACTTTAAGACACACTCACACACTTATGCAGGACTTACTTATCCACACACTGTCCTGTTTATGATGTATTACTTACTTAAAGCTTTGGGAAAACACACAGCGAGCATCTCACCTCTCTTCTCAGTGAATGTGTTCGGCCAAACCCTTGCTCTTTTTTTATTATTATCTCCAAATGAATACTAGCTTAAAATGCTGCTTTGAACAACCTGTGTAAAACCTACGACGAGCCACACTCCTCGGCCACTTTAACAGGAACTTCTTGTTGATTCTAAGATCCCTGTTCTTGGCTGCAGGAGTGGAACCCAATGTGTTCTTCTGTTCTGCTGTTGCTTTTCTGCTGAGATGCTTTTCTGCTCACCTCGGTTGTAAAGAGTGATTATATGAGTTACTGTATCCTTCCTGGAGAAAAAAAAGCTTGAACCACCTCAAATCTGTCCATTTTCCTTTGACCAAATCACCTACTGTTCTGTTTGATGCGGTTCTCTAATCAGCCGATTCCTCGATGCATCAAATCACGCAGATACAAATCAAGAGCTTCAGTTAATGATCACAATGTTCAAACATCAGAATGGGAAAAAAATTATGATCTCAGAGTGAAGTGTGACTTTCTATCTTTCACTGTGTTGGTTTGAGCCAGATGAGTATCTTTCTGTGATTTCACCACACAACAGTCTCAACAGAGTGTGCAAAAAACAGAGAAAACACTTCATCTGAGAATCATGATGTTTGATGTGATCATTGATGAAGTATTGAGTGACAGATTTGTGTGGTGTGTTGTTGGGGGGGGGTGAAGACCCATAACGCCTTGATTAAGTATAGAAGTAGGGTCAGAGATCAAGGAAAATGGACAGATTTGAGGTGGTTCGAGATTTTTTTTTCTCCAGGAAGGCTATAGTAACTCATATAATCACTCTTTACAACCGTGGTGAGCAGAATCGCATCTCAGCAGAAAAGTAACAGCAGAACAGAAGAACACATTGTGTTCCACTCCTGCAGACAAGAACAGGGATCTTAAGTACTTGCAGTGTAATGGAAGGTGATGTGAAGTTAATCCAATCACAAATTTCACAAATTTAACTCAACGCTAATCAACAGGACGCAGTAAAATCAGGAAGCAATGATGAACAGTGTGAGGGAAGATGCTACTGTTGATGAAGACGTGCTGTATAGATGTGTGTTATGTACGGAACTGAAGGACGGCGTGTTTTTCTCGGTAATTGATGTCATGCTGTGGAGATTCGTGTGAATCTGAGAGTTAAGGGGCTTTGACAGGAGAGGAGGAGAGGAGGAGAGGCGGCCATTGTCTTCCAAATGAGCTTCCACATCAGCGCTGCTGTTCCGTACCTGTGCGTTAATGATTAAGCTGTGTGTGTGTGTGTGTGTGTGTGTGTACGGTCACTGACTGACACACCAGCTAGCCGTGGCACTTTTTCTTCACAATAGAGGAAATGCAATCAAAAAGACAGGAGAGGTAGAGAAGGCCATGGTGTGTGTGTGTGTGTGTGTGTGTGAGAGAGAGAGAGAGAGAGAGAGAGAGAGTGTGTGTGTGTGTGAGGGAGTGAAAAGAGAAAAGAGGTGTATTAATCTAGATCAGTGTGTACACACACTCAAAACATTTCCCTTCACTGAAATATTCCTTCTTTGCACAGCTCAGACATTGAGTAGGCGTTGATCATCATTGTAAACGTCTGTGATAATTAAGGTGCCAATACTTAAAAAAAATCTTCTCAAGAAAAACTAAATTATAAACATCTTCAAGTCCACAGTTTGAGGCAGCGATGTGATAAAAGTCAAACATCCAAACTGGGAGATCGATATTTGCCATTTAAAGGACCCATGGCATGGTGGTTTGTTGATGCTTTAAACAGGCTCGTGGAGGTTTCCGGATGTTATATCCGCAGCCTTTCTCGAAATGAACCCTCGGAACGTAGATATAGCCTCCTGGGAGAAAGCCCCATTTCAGCGCTTTTCCCAGTGCGTCGTTTTGCTAATGAGAAGCATGGAGGCGGGGAAGGGTAGAGGGTGGGGGCGTGCAATGGGGGGAGGGGCTGCCATCTACCTCCCAAGCCGGCCGAAAGCGCTCCTCATCGGGCACAGCCAGGCGGGCGAATGCCCTGGTCCGTCCGCCCTGTCTAAAAAAATGGTACAACTCGAGCCCATGGTAAAACTGGGACTTTGTCGGTTTTTTTTCAGCCTGAGGCCCATGGTAAAACTGAGCAGTTTTACCATGGAGGAGTGGGGACTTTGCCGTTTCCTCCCCCCAACTCGCCCCTGGGAGAACCGCTGCCTCCACGGGCGGCCGGTGCGGCTGGAGGGCCGCCCGCGCGACCTCGGCTCCCGACAAAAGATTGGATCTAGGGCTGACTTTCAATGGATCGCAGCGATGGAGCTGCTCTGCCACTCACGACACCCCGGCCCAGAATCAGGGAAAAATACCGCGCGCTGACGTCATTAGGTGCGACGCGAGGAAATAAAATAAATTCAACAAATCTCATCTCATCTCATTATCTCTAGCCGCTTTATCCTTCTACAGGGTCGCAGGCAAGCTGGAGCCTATCCCAGCTGACTATGGGCGAAAGGCGGGGTACACCCTGGACAAGTCGCCAGGTCATCACAGGGCTGACACATAGACACAGACAACCATTCACACTCACATTCACACCTACGGTCAATTTTAGAGTCACCAGTTAACCTAACCTGCATGTCTTTGGACTGTGGGGGAAACCGGAGCACCCGGAGGAAACCCACTCGGACACGGGGAGAACATGCAAACTCCGCACAGAAAGGCCCTCGCCGGCCCCAGGGCTCGAACCCAGGACCTTCTTGCTGTGAGGCGACAGCGCTAACCACTACACCACCGTGCCGCCCAAATTCAACAAATGTTTGGGTTTTTACTGAACAAACAAACAAATAAAATGAATGAGTGACTTAAAAAAAGAATGTGGGTGTCTTTGTAAAAACTGTTTTGATTGGCTATTATAACAGAGGTAGCGCAGAGTACCTGGCTAACTGCAGGAAGCGGTTAGCTGCACAGCTAATGTAGCCATTGCAAACGCACCGATTTTAAAACACGGCAAAACGACTTAACAGTTATGCACTTACTTGTTCGGTGTTTGTGGCTGATGCGGCAGGGATGCTTGGTACGGACCCAGGCTTCAGTGACAGTTGATGTGCAAAACCTGCCCTGTACTGTCCCAAGTTGTGGAAACATTCCTCAGGAAAATGCTTCCGACAAACATACACCGTCTTAGGTAGACTCGACGGCGTATTATTGGAGTAAATAAAATTAAGCCACTGCGTCTTCAGGGGCTCTCCCGTCGGCAGTAAAAACAGACTCCTTTCTGTGTTGTCACATCCATGTACAGCGCAATTTCCATGTTTTGCTCGCTTAGGTGATGCCATGTTGTTGTGTCCTCTATGGTCTCCTCACTACAACTGGGCGGGGCAATCCATACAGTGGGTGGGAATCCAGAGGGGGGCGTGGGGATCATCTCCCTTGCTGACGTAGTAAAGGGAAGAGCTTATCAACGCGCCGTTTTGACGCGCCATTCTCAAATGTTGGGCATAGTTTGGTTTACACATTATGAAATTTCTAGCCACTGGGGTGACTTAAGAAGGTCAGAGGAACTCATTTTAACGTTAAAAAACCTCAGAAAGTGAAAATTTCATGCCATGGGACCTTTAACAATATTTATAATCTACAGCGCTGTCCCAGATTCCGGAATCTGGATTTCTGCAAATCACAAATTTACAGGTTTGTAATAAATAAATAAATAAATAAATAAAAAATCTTGTTTCTATAGCAACAGCTCATTCACGGGGATGTGTACAGAAGATGCTCCACGTAAATGATTTATTTATTTTTTTTGGTGAGGTTTTCTGTAAAGTTTATGGAAGGAGTCTCCAGTGTCAGCATTTTATAACAGTCAGAACTAAAGCTGGAAATTTTCCCAAAGTTTTCCGACATCTTCAGGATGGAGGAGTTTACACTTCTTTACAGTTTCTCGGTAATATGCGTAACAAGCTGCGTTTAAAATTGTTTTTTCCATCTTATGAGCTTCAAGAGAGAATAAAAAGAGTCTGGTGAGGGAACGACTGTTTATAGCTGCTCTAGCCTCAGTGAGAACAGGAAGTAATCCGTTTTACAGACATTAAATGTAAAGAATAAAGAAGTATGACGTGTTCATTAATAATTAATTAAAAAAATGCTTCACTAAACAGAATCTAACTGGGTGAATGTGAACTCAAGAACTACAGTAGAAACAAAGAAAACTGAAAAATTTGGGGAAAAAATAATAAACTAGATAGAGACTGTGACTAAAGTCACAGTAATTTGTGCTAGCTGACCTTTGTCAATTGAAGGTCAAAGTGGAGGTCATATTGCTGAATGAAATGAAAAAAAAAACTGATTGAAAAAATCATTAAAATTGACAGAGTTATAAGGGATTGAAAAAAAATCCTGTTTTTCATGGATTATTCTGGTTCAGTGATCCAGATCAGCACCAAAAGTCATAGCAACATAATTCAGCCCAGAGGGATTCTTCATGTGAAATTTGGTGATGATTGGTTGAAAACTGAGAGAGAAATAGCATCCAAAAAACATTAGGATAATAATACTAATACTACTAATACTAATACTACTAATAATAATAAAGTAGAAAGATCCTGAGTGAGAGTAACAATTTGTGCCAGCGCTGCTAGCTCGAATTAAAAACTGGTGTGTGTGTGTGTGTGTGTGTGGTTTATACTGAGCGGTGATTGTGAGCAATTATGGAATCTGGAATCTGTGTCGTTTTACTGAAGCGTGTGGTCATGTGACACGCTGAGATGAGCCAGATATAACAGGAATAAATCATAAAACATTTGGGGATGTGCCGTAACAGGAAAGTAATCAACAGTGCTGAGTGTGTTTAGATAAAAGTTCTGGGATGAGCAACAAGATCGTCTTTACGATCACAGCAGCATCCAGGTGACATTCTGGAATTAAGAGTTTGTAGGAAGTGCAGATCTTTAGTGCAAGGAGATTCAGATAAACTTCATGAACATCTGGCTTCGTGAAATTAACTCCTTCTACATTTCTGTAAAAGTGACTCACAGGGCTGAAGAGTTACTGTAACCGCTAGCGATTAGTTCACGACTTGAAAGATCAATTCGAAGTCTTTTGTTTTTATAAATGGTGGATTGTCACACGGTGGTGTAGTGGTTAGCGCTGTCGTCTCACAGCAAGAAGGTCCGGGTTCGAGCCCCGGGGCCGGCGAGGGCCTTTCTGTGCGGAGTTTGCATGTTCTCCCCGTGTCCGCGTGGGTTTCCTCCGGGTGCTCCGGTTTCCCCCACAGTCCAAAGACATGCAGGTTAGGTTAACTGGTGACTCTAAATTGAGCGTAGGTGTGAATGTGAGTGTGAATGGTTGTCTGTGTCTATGTGTCAGCCCTGTGATGACCTGGTGACTTGTCCAGGGTGTACCCCGCCTTTCGCCCGTAGTCAGCTGGGATAGGCTCCAGCTTGCCTACGACCCTGTACAGGATAAGTGGTTAGGGATAATGGATGGATGGATGGATGGAAGTTTATACACCTGCATGAGGTGGATTTTTAGACAAGTCAACAAAGAGATGTTTCACCAAATTGAAATGGACAGATATTTTTCACCTGGAACAGTGCCAATACTTATCACCATGTCAATAGTTATCAGGGCTTGGCGATCCGTCACCATGTTTAATTGGAACGACGATCACGAGAGAAAAAAAACAGCTTTAATCACATCCCGTCACTCAGTAGAAACAAGTGCGTTTTATCAACTTCTTTTTTTTAATCACTTCTATTTTGCGCAAAACTCCAACAGATGGACTGATGGACCCGTTTACAGATTCCCACTTTTCGCTCATCTCCAAACACTATGTTTTGTCATTTCTGTTTTGGTTGTAATTCTGCGAATATTATGGACAGAAAAAAAAAAAAAGAAATAAAATGTGGATGTACTGAGGATCACACAAATCCAAAGAACACTTATCGAGACAGTTCAGGAGCGATGATTGAAATTCATTAAGAAAGACGGCTTCGAAAAATTCATACTGTGCGGCGAGATTGAGGAGAAGAAAAGCCACGGAAGACGGAGAATAACATTCACCAAGAGTCTGAGAGAATACACAAACAATGAACACAGAGTTCATACACTGAGCTGATGACAGAGAGGACTAGAGGGTCATGATCGTCCATGTCTGCTCCAGACCTGACACATGAAGAAGAAGTAGTTTTGGTTGTGTCTCCGCCCCCTGTCTTGTCATCGGCGTATTATCTGATTGTATGGTTTTGCACACGGGTGATTGCTCTAAGACAACGAGGGAGGCTCAGCCTCCTCTAAAAATGACGAACATCGTGTAGGATGAATTGCGCTAGGCTTATGTTATAGCCGACCTTATAACATTGCTATTTCAGATCCAGAATCATAGAAATATATGTGCTCAACCCAACTACAGTGCAAAATCATTCCCTTATAACTTTCCCCAGTTCGCCTAATGTGTGCGTGAGTTTTTCCCCCTCGTGACAGCGCGATGCAGCCCAGCCTCAGTGCACTTCAATGGCATTTGGGAGCTTTTTGGGAGCTCTGCGCTTTTCAATCTCAAAATGTAAGACGATTATTGGACAAATACTGCGAAAACGCCCACCCACGGACTCCCAGCCTCACAGTGGGAGGGACATGACAAAGCTTTCCGCGAGGAGACTGGTGATTGGTGAAAGCGGCCGGATATTTTCTTTGATTGACAGCTCGTTTCAAATATAGACAGGCAGCGATGAATCTCAGTTCAGTCCCATGCGGATTCGCAAGTGGTGTGGTGTATTGTAAGAGATCAGCTTACATTTCGATTTCATTCATTACATACGGTTTCTACCAGCTTTTTTAGTTTGTATATATTTTCATTGTAAATAAAGTGTAAATATAGTGTTGTCAAGTTTGCTATCTTAGTTCCAGAAATTTCGTTTATTTGAGTGACTGAACTTGAACTTGAGGGGGCTAGTCAGCTAGCAAGAAAGCTGCGCACGGATGCCAAGCATTGCTGATTTAATTTTGGCGAAGCCATTTGCCAGTCTTCCTTTCGAGGAAAAAATTAAAATTAAAGAGCAGGGTAGACCAACGCCTCAAATTGACTTGGTGAAAAAGGTCGGGAATAATACTCGTTCCTTTCAGCTCTCCTGGTACGAGAAAGTGAATTGGCTAACAGCAAGTGACCCACATCAACAACAGTAAATAGGCTACTTTAGTAATATGTCATGGATGGACCAAAAATATAGAATCTATTTAAAATGTTTATGCTGAGTATATTATATTGGAATATATATTTTTCTGCATATGAATTAAACACAGCTACAATTTGGAAAACATTTTTAAACAAAAACACAGCAGAGAACATTTCACACTACAGACCTGGATTAAAAGTGAAGGGTTATCAAAATTGTCAGTAAAACATTTCTCAGTCAAAATAAGTAAAATATAGGGAAAGTGTCATTGAATGAAATGTGTGGCCCCCAGCTCTATGTTTGGCTCCCCAAGGTCAGTGCTTGTGCCTATTCCAGAACACTCTGCTGTTACTGCTGAGGTTCCTGACAAAGAGCTGCTTTCAATAATGATCAATTTTTAAACAACATGCCACAATTTTAAAATATAAAATGTTAAAATATACCCCCCCAACACCACCATCATGTATATTGGACAGTAGGCTAATGGGCCAAAAGAACCTGTTATTTCACAGTTTGTGACGCTGCCAACAATCAGCCAGATCAGAGGCAAGAGTATGGGCAAAATTGATGTGTTTTTTCTTTTTTCTTTTAAAATCTGGAAATATCGTAACCGACCAGCCTCCCCTGTTTGAAAGACTACCAGCCGCCACTGGTTTTGCAGGAGTTCGTGCTTTGTCCTTGTTGTGTCTGCAAAATGTTGATGTCGAAAACTGTATTTTATTTACCTTGGAAGTCTGATTTCGGAATTGTGTCATTTTCAAGTTCGGAATGTTCTGGAATGTTCGAATTATAAACCGGGAAGAGATAAGGATGGATCCATGAGAGCATGTGATTTGTTCACTAATATCAGGATCAGTGATCATGGGTTTACGGTGCACACATTACTGATGGACTGATCGATAATAAATTATACATTTCTACAATTAAATAAATAAATAGATTTTATTTCCTGTTGACGGTGTGAGCCGCCATGTTGACATGATGTTACGTGTGTTTTCTTTGGACTTTTTGTACTCAGAGTTCAGATCACGACATTATCCTGCATCGTTTCATTAAGTTTCATTTTGTTTCCTGTATCTGTCTAACAGTAGCAGTCAAAAGTTTATACGCCCCTACTCGACTCATTCATAGTGTTTCTGTATTGTGACTATTCTCTACAAAACTGAAGACATCAAAACTATGAAATAACATCTGGAACGTGTATGGAATTACTGTATGTGGTCAACAAAAAAACGTGATAAAAACACAAATATATCTGATATTTTAGATTCTTCAGCGTATCCAGTGTTTACCTTGATGACACTTTGTACACTATTGGCGTTATCTTAACCAGCTTCATGATGGAGTCACTGGGAACGCTTTTCAATTCACAGGTGCATCTCGTCAAAAGGTAATTAGTGGACGAGTTTCTTGCCTTCTTAATGAGTTTGACGTCAAACAGTAAATAGAGCGGCGGCTACAATTATCGACGCCTTAACGATCTTTTGGCCGTTGCAAAAGTAGAAAAGATTTTCAATACATAAATTGTGCATGAATAATTACTCAAACTTCCACTGGAAAAAAATGAGTTGATTCCCCATTACTTAGCGTATCAGATCATGTGACACTGTTCGACAAGTATTGACATCTTTGTCCACAGTTATCGACACTGTTCCACAATTATCAACATCCAGATGATTATTTATAAAAAAAATAACTGGTGTGTGGTATTAACAGAACATAGTTTTTATTTAAAATTAGTTTTCCATAGACTTATATTTAGTCCAAAATATCTTTTATATAAATATATGGATGTCGGTGTTTGCGTAAATGAGGAAGTAATTCTAATGTTTGTGAACAAATGAAGTGATGATGTTTAACCTGCATCAGAAAATCTTTTTGTTCCACTTTCTACCCACTTTCTAAGTATTTCTGTAGATCACATTTTGTTAATTAATCATTGTTGTTTGTATAATTTATAGTTTTGTAGTTTACTAATAAATATCAACAGGCTGTTGAGATTGTAACCACATGAACATCCAGGTCAAACGTCGCATTTAATTCCTCAGACCAAAATATAAAATGTCTACTGATATTGTAATATGTGGTAGATATTTACAACAAACTGCAAAAATAAAAATATTGTCTGAATGGAATTGAAAAATCTGAATATTTCAATCATGTAATTTTTTATATGTTAGGAATTTAATTCTGGTCTAATATTGCAATCGGATTCCAAATACTCAATAAACATTCCATTCTGTTATGAATCAGAAAAAAATTATTATAAATCACAGCACTTTTATTTTTTTAAAGTACTTCATTGTTCTACTTCAACAATGTTACACAAAGATCGATCCATAACAGTTGTAAATGTCACTTAATCCCACAGGGTGTCAATAATGGTGGACACCGTTAGTGGAAAGTGATCACTATTATCGACACCTCACGTGAGTGACTTCTCAAACGTGCGTTTAGATACAAAATGGCGGCTGTCAAATGAAAGAGTCAGAAACAAAGTAGGTTTCGACAAGGAGATCATGAAATATCAGTGAATTTGATCAGTAAAAACATGTCCATGATCTTTCCACCA
This sequence comes from Neoarius graeffei, assembly GCF_027579695.1. Classification (NCBI taxonomy): domain Eukaryota; kingdom Metazoa; phylum Chordata; class Actinopteri; order Siluriformes; family Ariidae; genus Neoarius; species Neoarius graeffei. The sequence continues at coordinate 3,564,014 of NC_083581.1, forward strand.
TGCTCACCTGCGATGATAACGTCCGGGTTTTACGAAAAATTGTTGATCGTGCTAAAAAAAATTTCCATCTCTGGTAACGAGCTGTGTCATGAGACAATAGGATCAAAGGGTGAGGGGAGGGTCTTCTGGCTGATTAATTAACCAATAATAACTGTTGGAACCAAAACTCACCTTTGTAAAATTGTTTTTTATTGGTAAATCTGAAAAGGTGTCGATAATTATGGACTGTTGATAATTGTAGCTGCCACTCTAGTAAATAATTAAAAATACAAATCATAAAATCGCCCTATTCCATCTACAACTTCAGTAATCCGTACAGTATTATGTCAAGAACCGAACAACTAAGTAACAAGAAACGACATCCATCGTTACTTTAAGACATGACGTGACTTTTAATTAATTTGAAGGTGTGTCCAAACTTTGGACAGGCACTGTAGTTCCATAGTTTAATTTATGTATATAAAACTCTGTGAAAACTTTCTTTCTTTTTTGATGAGCTGCTTTTAGCTAAATAATTTAAATAAATGCATGTGATTGGATAAACCACAACAGAGATGTGCTACAGGAGCAGCGATGGATCGTATTTAGAAAAGTTGCTGAAATACATGCAGTGTTTTTCATCCATTTAAAAAACTCATTCAGCTTCTGTATTTTTTATTTTTTTGGTACGATCCACTAAAACACTTCTGCTTGCATGACTTGATTTCAGGTTTGAATTTTCCCCAAACTATTCTTTGTGTGCATGCAAAGTCACACTTATTTTCCAAACCAGAAGTCGGCCATGTTGGATGATAACAACAACCAAGATAGCAGCGCGTCATGTGTGAGCTGCTGCAGCACATCGTGATTTTCTTTTGATTTCATTGCCTTTGAAGAAAGACAACGCCTACTTTACATGTGGGATATAATTGCGGTAATAATGCTACTCATCACAAAAAGAAATGGTTCTTCAGAAGAATTCCCAAAATAACAATTCCCAAAAACAGCGACAGATAAAGAGCTGTCCAGAGAACGCCGTGTGTACGCTGTGGTTCAAAAACATACATCGTAAGGACTTAACTGAGGAAAAAGCTAATTACACTCATGTGTGTGTGTGTGATGACCACTTTATATCTGCTAAGAGTTCATTGCTAATTAAAGCTGATTAAATTGAACTTTTAAGCTTTAGCGTGAACACTCTGCTTCTTACCTCGCAGGAGCACCGGCAAACCAACGAGATAAAACAAATCCAGATTGGGCACCAACACTCACATTAGGACACGATCATTAGGCTCAAGACGAAAACTCATCTCGCAGCATCAAGAAGCAACAGGAGAAATGAAAGATCTGCCAAGAAAACCAGTGTGTACCACCCGCTGGAACACAAATTGGGGGTCATTAGGACTGTACACCACAGGGATCAGAACATTCCTACAATGGTAGAGGGAAAAGAGAAGGAGCAAAAACACATCAAGGAAGCACTTCAGAAGTGCAGGTATCCCAACTGGGCTTTCATCAAGACCAGAAAAAGAAACAGGGAAGAAAACAGCAACAAACGCAAGAACATTGTCATTCCCTACATTTCTGGTCTATCTGAGAAACTCAGGAGGATCTCTACAAACATAACATTCCGGTACATTTCAGACCCAGCAACACTCTGAGGCAAAAACTGGTTCACCTTGAGAAGGGAATACCCAAACACAAACAGGACAACATAGTGTACACAATTCAATGCAGTGAGGAATGCACAGACCTGTACGGTACATTGGGGAAACGAAACAATCGCTTCACAGGCGCATGGCTCGACACAGGAGAGCCAGTTCCTCAGGCCAGGACTCTGCAGTCTATCTTCATCTCAATAACAAAGGACACTCGTTTCAGGACTGCGATGTATGCATTTTAGCCAGAGAAGACTGGTGGTTTGAAAAAGGTCATCCTGGTCAACCTGTAACGACCATCACTGAACAGACAAGGTGGTCTGAGACACCACTTATCAGCCACCTACAATGCAGTCCTTGGCACACTTCTCAGAAAACTGAGTACACATCCACACCAAGACTCAGCTGACTTCAATGACTCACAGGATGACACAGAGAGAGAACCAACGACCCACAGATCACCCTAACAACCCTCTAGGCTGCAAACGCCATTCACACCTGGCCCCCAGTGACCCTAACACCTACAGGATGACGGAGAGGGTCAACGACCCATGTGACCTCAATGACTCTCCTTAGGGTTGCTTTTGGTCCACTAGAAGATAAATACCTGGAACTCCGCACTAGTCAGACAGAACTGAAGAAGGCTTCCGGATGAGAGGTGAAATGTCTTCAAGGATTTCAAGTGAGTCCAGTTGCCTTCTTTAGCACCTACGGATTATGATGACCTGGATGACTGAGAACCTTCACAGACAAGAAAGCCAGATTAGAAGCAGCGCAAGAAACCTTAGTCAGTTTGGATACACAAGGAGAACCATGTGGGTCGGCTTTACCGAGTGAGATATTAGCGACGCTGTTCCAGTAACCCAGTAGCTTTGGTTTACTGTTGCACTTTTTGTTTTACAGATGTACCAGAGTCAAATGAAATTGGGCCTGAAACCCTCCCAGCAGCTGAAAGTGGTTTCCAGATGGAACTCACTGGGTTACAAATAATATCTCAAATGGAGCAGAGCGATAGAGAGATGACTTGTGAACTGGTGGAATTTAAGAAAAAAATATTGGAAGCTGATTTAACTTGATTGCCAAAGTACGCTGTGCCTTGTGTAATTTATCTCCAGCGATTATTCCTTTTGATTAGACTGATTTCACTGTCTATGAAAAGGAACTAGAATTAGCATAAAATAGTACTACTTGCTCAGCGATGCTTTTATTGCATGCTTTTCGACTGTGTTTGTGCTCTATTTGTCAAAGATCTTGATTGTTTGAAATGTAAAGGTTTGTTGGGTTAATAATATAAAACAAAAACAATTCGAATATCAAAATACGTTCATAAAATACACTACTTATTGACATGTCCTTGCATTCTGGAATTGTATATCATCCAACATGGCGGCGGGTGCACACGTCACACTGCTTTTGCCACGTGAATTACAGCACAGCTGATCAGATCTTGAATCTAGTCAAAATGATCAATCATTTCTGAGTAAAGTATTACAATAAACCGAATATATGATGATTAAACCTACTTCTGGACACATTTTACTGAACCAAAAAAACATTCGGTCCCGGGGAACACAGTTCACAAATATTCTACAGAACAATCCAGATACAACTTCACTCAACCAAAATGAAAAACCTAATCGCAGGATGTTTACATCTCAAGCAGGAACTCTTTGGAACGCACCTCCAACACTCGTACAATCTGTATCCGATATTCAGAAAGGAAGTAAATCGATTTCCATTGTATGAGGAATTTTAAACAATTCCGACCTTAGATGCCTTTTAATTGACACCTCTTTAAATTGATATAATGTAAACTTTGTGTCTGTATAGGTATGTTTTGTGTATTGTGTGTACAACCCCGATTCCAAAAAAGTTGGGACAAAGTACAAATTGTAAATAAAAACGGAATGCAATGATGTGGAAGTTTCAAAATTCCATATTTTATTCAGAATAGAACATAGATGACATATCAAATGTTTAAACTGAGAAAATGTATCATTTAAAGAGAAAAATTAGGTGATTTTAAATTTCATGACAACAACACATCTCAAAAAAGTTGGGACAAGGCCATGTTTCCCACTGTGAGACATCCCCTTTTCTCTTTACAACAGTCTGTAAACGTCTGGGGACTGAGGAGACAAGTTGCTCAAGTTTAGGGATAGGAATGTTAACCCATTCTTGTCTAATGTAGGATTCTAGTTGCTCAACTGTCTTAGGTCTTTTTTGTCGCATCTTCCGTTTTATGATGCGCCAAATGTTTTCTATGGGTGAAAGATCTGGACTGCAGGCTGGCCAGTTCAGTACCCGGACCCTTCTTCTACGCAGCCATGATGCTGTAATTGATGCAGTATGTGGTTTGGCATTGTCATGTTGGAAAATGCAAGGTTTTCCCTGAAAGAGACGTCGTCTGGATGGGAGCATATGTTGCTCTAGAACCTGGATATACCTTTCAGCATTGATGGTGTCTTTCCAGATGTGTAAGCTGCCCATGCCACACGCACTAATGCAACCCCATACCATCAGAGATGCAGGCTTCTGAACTGAGCGCTGATAACAACTTGGGTCGTCCTTCTCCTCTTTAGTCCGAATGACACGGCGTCCCTGATTTCCATAAAGAACTTCAAAATTTGATTCGTCTGGCCACAGAACAGTTTTCCACTTTGCCACAGTCCATTTTAAATGAGCCTTGGCCCAGAGAAGACGTCTGTGCTTCTGGATCGTGTTTAGATACGGCTTCTTCTTTGAACTATAGAGTTTTAGCTGGCAACGGCGGATGGCACAGTGAATTGTGTTCACAGATAATGTTCTCTGGAAATATTCCTGAGCCCATTTTGTGATTTCCAATACAGAAGCATGCCTGTATGTGATGCAGTGCCGTCTAAGGGCCCGAAGATCACGGGCACCCAGTATGGTTTTCCGGCCTTGACCCTTACGCACAGAGATTCTTCCAGAGTCTCTGAATCTTTTGATGATATTATGCACTGTAGATGATGATATGTTCAAACTCTTTGCAATTTTACACTGTGGAACTCCTTTCTGATATTGCTCCACTATTTGTCGGCGCAGAATTAGGGGGATTGGTGATCCTCTTCCCATCTTTACTTCTGAGAGCCGCTGCCACTCCAAGATGCTCTTTTTATACCCAGTCATGTTAATGACCTATTGCCAATTGACCTAATGAGTTGCAATTTGGTCCTCCAGCTGTTCCTTTTTTGTACCTTTAACTTTTCCAGCCTCTTATTGCCCCTGTCCCAACTTTTTTGAGATGTGTTGCTGTCATGAAATTTCAAATGAGCCAATATTTGGCATAAAATTTCAAAATGTCTCACTTTCGACATTTGATATGTTGTCTATGTTCTATTGTGAATACAACATCAGTTTTTGAGATTTGTAAATTATTGCATTCTGTTTTTATTTACAATTTGTACTTTGTCCCAACTTTTTTGGAATCAGGGTTGTATTATTTATGTTGATGAACCCTGAAGATTAGCCTCGTAAAGGGCAAAAGGGTATCTCAATAAACTCATGAACTCAACTCATTTTTAAGCTTTAAATTTTAAGCCTTCATTTGTAGAAAGAAGAAAACTTACAGTGTCTTGCAAAAGTATTCATCCCCCTTGGTGTTTGTCCTGTTTTGTTGCATTACAAGCTGGAATTAAAATGGATTTCTTGGGGGGGGGGGTTAGCACCATTTGATTTACACAGCATGCCGACCACTTTAAAGGTGCAAATTGTTGTTGTTTTTTTTTTAAATTGTGACAGAAACAATAATTAAGATGAAAAAACAGAAATCTGGAGTGTTCATAGGTATTCACTCCCCTGAAGTCAATACTTTATCGAGCCACCTTTTGCTGCAATTCCAGCTGCAAGTCTCTTGGGGTATGTCTCTATTAGCTTAGCACATCTAGCCACTGGGATTTTTGTCCATTCCTCAAGGCAAAACTGCTCCAACTCCTTCAGGTTAGATGGGTTGCGTTGGTGTACAGCAATCTTCAAGTTATGCCACAGATTCTCAATTGGATTGAGGTCTGGGCTTTGATTAGGCCATTCCAAGACATTTAAATGTTTCCTTTTAAGCCACTCCTCCAGTGTAGCTTTAGCAGTATGTTTACGGTCATTGTCCTGCTGGAACGTGAACCTTCATCCTAGTCTCAAACCTCTGGCTGACTCAAACAGGTTTTCCTCCAGAATTGCCCTGGATTTAGTGCCATCCATCTTTCCTTCAGTCCTGACCAGCTTTCCTGTCCCTGCAGATGAAAAACATCCCCACAGCATGATGCTGCCACCACCATGCTTCACTGTATGAATGGTGTTCTCAGGGTGTTGGGTTTGCACCACACATGGCGTTTCCCATGATGGCCAAAAAGTTCAATTTTAGTCTCATTTGACCAGAGAATCTTCTTCCATGTGTTTGGGGAGTCTGCCACATGCTGTTGGGCAAACTCCAAATGGGTTTTCTTAAGCAATGGCTTTTTTCTGGCCACTGTTCCATAAAGCCCCGCCCACTCTGTGGAGTGTATGGCTTAAAGTTGTCCTATGGACAGATACTCCCATCTCCGCTGTGGACCTTTGCAGCTCCTTCAGTGTTATCTTTGGTGTCTTTGTTGCATCTCTGATTAATGCCCTCCTTGCCCGGTCTGTGAGTTTTGATGGGCGGGGCCTTCTCTTGTCAGGTTTGTAATGGTGCCATATTCTTTCCATTTTGCTATAATGGATTTAATGAAGCTCCGTGGGATAGTTTTTATGACCCAACCCTGATCTATACTTCTCCACAACTTTGTCTCTGACCTGTTTGGAGGCTCCTTGGTTCTCATGTTGTTTGCTTAGTCGTGTTGCAGAGTCAGGGTCCTTCCAGAACAGGTTGATATATACAGACATCATGTGACAGATCATGTGACACTTTGATTGCACACAGGTGGATCTTAATCAACTAATGATGTGACTTATGAAATGAATTGGTTGGAGCAGCTCTTAGGGGTTTCATACGAAAGGGGGTGAATACTTATACACACTCCAGATTTCTGTTTTTTCATCTTAATTGTTTGTGTCACAATAAAACAACAATTTTCACCTTTAAAGTGGTCGGCATGTTGTGTAAATCAAATGGTGCCAAAAATCCATTTTAATTCCAGCTTGTAATGCGACAAAACAGGACAAACACCAAGGGGGATGAATACTTTTGCAAGACACTGTATCTGTGAATAGAATAAGAACATCTAAAAGTTTTTTAAAAATAGTAAAATACAATATGTCTAGAAGTAGGTTTAATAATCTTAGTGAACATTATAAGATGTAATTTTTTGCAGTGAGCTGTTCAACTCATCACATAATCACTGTGTTTAATTCCATTTTATTTCCTGTGAGCTGCGATGGTGAGAGACAGGATTCTCCGACCAATCAGGATGGAGCATCATCTCTCTGAGAACAGGCGCATCAACGTAGAGGTTTGTGGAGATTTTTATTCCTAATTACTAGCATCTTGTTAGCTCATCCGGCCAACAGGTGATGAGTTTAATGCCATCATGTGTTGTCCATCGTCCATCTGGCATTGTCCACATTTCACGAAAATCGCTTCTTCTCTCTCAGTTTTTCACTGATTTTTATTCTTTTTGGCAGGAAGGTAGATCTGCCTGGGATGCATATAGCTTCTAGCCATATTTGCATAATTGCAATTAATAATGAAGATATGGAGTAATTAATCAATCCCTAATGAGCAGTTTCCACACAAATCGCTTCTTCTCCCTCAATTCTTCACCGATTTTGATTCTTTCTGGCATGAAGGTAGGGGAACCTAGGGTGCATAGAACTTCTACCCAGATTTGCTTAATTACAATTATTAATGAAGTAATGGACTAATTAAGCCTTAATGAGCAGTTCAACAAAAAAATCACAGTCAACTCCTCACCGTTTTGGATTCTTTCTGTTAAATAGGTTGGTATTCCTAGGGTGGATATCACTTCTATATATAGCTTGTATATAGTGTATATAGCCTGCATAAGGTGGCTAGATCGTTCCTTCTGGACTAGATGGGGCCGGAGTGAGCTACGCCTTCATTGTCGGTCTTGTTTTAGTCACTTTCAGTCAATTTGTCATGAAGGTATTTTATATTTCTGTTATTAATCTGGTCAGATTGTTTAATGGCGCCTTAAATGATTAAAATAACAAATTCATTGAAGGTGATTTAATGCTATATGACTGATATTCAGAAGACTTATAGACAGACGTCACCTAAACAGCCTGGAAAAACAGAATCAATATTGTCTTCACAAGATTTTGGGTATCCGTTGGCAAGATAAACGGACTAGAAGAAGCAAACTGTTCAAGTATCAAAACTATGATTATCTGCAGCCCGTTGCGCTGGGTAGGACTATTCCTATGTCTAGATGCCTAATCATCGTTTGCTGAAGCAGCTCCTGTATTCCCAGTTGCAGGATGGCCAAAGAACACAAGGTGTCCAACGCAAGCGTTTTAAAGACAATTTTAAATCTAATCTCAATTGATGTGACACTGACATCGACAGTTGGGAACACCTGGCTTTAGACCATCCTGGTTGGAGGCACCTAGTGGCAGTTGGCACCCAGGAAAGCAGCAACAACAGAGCAGCAACAACGCTTCCCTTCCTCCAAGGACCACTACAGCCTGTCCACACTGCTACAGGACTCACAAGTCTAGGATTTGCCTCTTAAGTCATCTGCGGGTCCATAAACACCAGGAGAACCATCCTACTCGTTCAAGTGATTTTAATTAGCATATTACGCATATTCTATTACGTAGCAGGAAGTGAGTCCTGAGTTTAGGAACCGTGCTGCCTTGCAACCTTTTTTTTCCTCCGAACCTCATAATAAACAACTTCTCAAGATGGAAGTAGGAGTTTATATTTCTGTCCTAAGTGAAGTTAGAGTTTCCTAGAAGGTCTAGAAGGTCTGATTATATGTTTAGAGCATGAAACAAACAGGTGCTGAGATCAGCAGCATCCCTCAGGGCTCTCCAGCGATGAATAGACCGTCACGTCCCACTAATTAACCATGACTACTTTCCTTCGCTGAGGTGGCGCCTGTGTTCTCCCTTTCTCTCTCTGTCTCTTCCTCCTTTTCAGAAAAGATGATGCAGGCAGATCTGTCAATCTTCTCTTCTCTGCCTCCTCCATCCTCCTCCATCCTCCTCCATGCTCCTCCATGCTCTCGCTCTCCTCCTCTCCATTCTCTCAGCTGAATAATTAACCACCGACGCCGAAGAACGAGACGATGTTCTTGTCGAGTTTAGATTTTTTTTTTTGACAGAAATGACAGCCATCTTCAGATTGCTGAATCGAGTCGTGTTGAGGAACCAGACGGAGCTGAAGGCAGATCAGAGTAGTGTTTATCAACGTCTCGTTTTGTTCCTGTCTCAGATTGGCGGTTTGATCACATCAGCGCTGTTCTGTCATCTAGAAATGATCTCCTTTACCTCACCTAACACCCTGCTAAACATTAACGTGGCATGTGTGTGTGTGTGTGTGTGTGTGTGTGTGTGTGTGTGTGTGGGCGTGTGTAGGTGTGGGTGTGGGTGTGAATTAGAACCCCCTCTTCCGAACAAAAGGCAGAATGAACCCATGTGTTTGACAGCCTCTTATTGTGTGCCTTCTCCACGTTCTATGCGTTTGTGCCATCAGCAGATTCCTGCCACATCTTTACGGCCTTGTTTTTGTCTTTAACTGCTTTTCTTTCATCCCTTTTAAAAAAAAAACTTCCTCGCTCTCTCTCTGTCTCTCTTTCTCCTGCTATCTGTTCTTGATCTCCATGTGCACATTTTTTCTCCTGAGTGTTGCTCAGGGAGATGGAGAGATGGAGAGATGGGAAAAGCACGCAGGGCTTTGATGTTCTTCCAGTAATGACGCGAGAGCGACGGGGCCGCGCCATCCCGATGGGAAGAAGAGAAATACGGAGCGGAGGGAAGACGGCAGGAAAAGCGCCAGTCCGGCTCGGACTGGGCCACAGGGAACGAGGGGAAAGTTGACCTACAGAAGACAGAACAGTGTTCTTTACTGAAATGGCACTTTTTCTAGTTTTAGTACGGCTCCTCGTAAAAATCCTCCTCAAGTTAAGGCTCGGTTAAAAGATTTATTAATCAAAGTGGAAAATATTTACAGGACTCTATACCATATGAAGAGTTTGATTTCAAAACATGATAAATCCACTGAGATAAATTTTGAGGAAAAATGTATTTTCTTCACAAAAAAAAAGTAGCATGAAATCCACTATTTTATCTTTGAAACTTTAATATAACATTATGAAGTTGGAATAACATAAAAAAATGCAAAGCTAGATTTTAATTTTTAAAATTTTACACTACCGTTCAAAAGTTTGGGGTCACTTTGAAATGTCCTTATTTTTGAAAGAAAAGCACTGTTCTTTTCAATGAAGATCGCTTTAAACTAATCAGAAATCCACTCTATACATTGCTAATGTGGTAAATGACTATTCTAGCTGCAAATGTCTGGTTTTTGGTGCAATATCTCCATAGGTGTATAGAGGCCCATTTCCAGCAACTCTCACTCCAGTGTTCTAATGGTACAATGTGTTTGCTCATTGCCTCAGAAGGCTAATGGATGATTAGAAAACCCTTGTACAATCATGTTAGCACAGCTGAAAACAGTTGAGCTCTTTAGAGAAGCTATAAAACTGACCTTCCTTTGAGCAGATTGAGTTTCTGGAGCATCACATTTGTGGGGTCGATTAAATGCTCAAAATGGCCAGAAAAATGTCTCGACTATATTTTCTATTCATTTTACAACTTATGGTGGGAAATAAAAGTGTGACTTTTCATGGAAAACACAAAATTGTCTGGGTGACCCCAAACTTTTGAACGGTAGTGTATTACATTTTTCTTTCCAAAATGCAAAAAATGCATTACATTAATAAAATTATATTTGTGTGAGAAATATAACTAGAAACAAGAAGTAAAGTTGATCTCCACATAAAACAGCCTCTGAACTCGGACCAGCTCTTATACTGGAAGACAGATTTTCCCAAATTACACTCATCTCATCATCTAAAACCTCTAATCTATTTTACACACAAAGCTCTGAGGAATGTTAATAAACCAGATGTTTACAAGGAAACTTTTTTTTTTATTCTGAACAGTAAATGTAGAAGTTTGGGCGTCGTGTACAGCAGGTAGAGTTACACTCATATCAGAGTGAAGCTCTGAACTGAACAGAACACAGTGAAGCATCGACCTGAGTTTTGTTGGCTTTTGCGACCGTATGACGACCGTACAAACGAACTACATCCGAGTACCACCACAGGAACCTGATCGTAAGTGCAAGGCAGCGTATCTCATAAACACTCGACCACCGGACAACAAAATCTGTATCTTTATTTCCATAAGATAGATGGGTTTTTATCCAGCGCTTATTTTTAATTTACTTAACCCCCCCCCCAAAAAAAAACAAAACGTTGGATTATTTACTAACACATTTTACACTCATCAGGGCTCCACTTTTACGCAGTGCCTAAATATAAATATATTAAGTGTCATATCTCAATCCCAGGAGGAATCCAGTGCTCAAAGTGGAGAATAATATCAGACCACATTCTCTACTGGAATAATAATAATAATAATAATAATAATAATAATAATAATAATACGATAACACACATCAAAGTTATTCATTCATTTCATTCAAAATCTCAGTAAAAGTTGTCGATTCTCCACGATGTTGACAGTCAGTGGGAGGGGCTATAACTGTTTCTGTATTTGAACGGTGCTCTGTGATTGGTGAAGTGGAGAAAACATATTCTGCTGAAAATCAGTACTGGAGTTTGTCGTGGTTTGGAAATAAAGCGGAAATACAATGCAGGGAAATGTGGCGGAGACCATGTTTTTGCATAAAACTGATCAAATGCCAAACGTCTTTTGGCAGGAACTTAATTTTTGGAACCAAAACTCTTCATATGGATATAAAAAAGCAGCGCTCATCATCTCGTGGATCCAGCAAAGTATTTCAACAATTCAAACCAAATGCTCTGATAAACACGAAAAATTCAGTGAATCCAGTTTTCCGAACAATTCAGCTTCTTGAGAAGATCCTCTGTTGTGACCAATCGGACACATTTAATTATTTAGGTTTACATAAATAAGTTAATCAGAAGGGCGGCACGGTGGTGTAGTGGTTAGCGCTGTCGCCTCACAGCAAGAAGGTCCGGGTTCGAGCCCCAGGGCTGGCGAGGGCCTTTCTGTGCGGAGTTTGCATGTTCTCCCTGTGTCCGCGTGGGTTTCCTCCGGGTGCTCCGGTTTCCCCCACAGTCCAAAGACATGCAGGTTAGGTTAACTGGTGACTCTAAATTGAGCGTAGGTGTGAATGTGAGTGTGAATGGTTGTCTGTGTCTATGTGTCAGCCCTGTGATGACCTGGCAACTTGTCCAGGGTGAACCCCGCCTTTCGCCCGTAGTCAGCTGGGATAGGCTCCAGCTTGCCTGCGACCCTGTAGAACAGGATAAAGCGGCTACAGATAATGAAATGAGATGAGAAGTTAATCAGACCATGGGCTAGGGTTAGGGTTAGGGTTAGAGTTAGGGTTAGGGTTAGAGTTAGAGTTAGGGTTAGAGATATTTGGGTTACAAAGTGAAGAGTTTTCACAAACTTCCATTGATTTTTCTTTTATTTTTTAATTCCTTGCTGACAGAAGTGATGTTTTGAAATGTCCATTGAGTCATGTCCAAATCAAATCCTTACACAGGATAACAAACTGTTCATCCAGCTGATTTTTCAAATCAAAAATCATTCACTTTCTTACATATCCCATTATCCTGTTCATCAGCAGGATGTGAAAAAAAAACAGCAGAGAAAGACAGCAGTTTAAGGACTAAATCAGTTATTTATCCTGGTTCTGATTCAACAATAAACATGACATCACGATTCCATTCACTCAAACACACTTTTAGTGTAAGTACGGTAACCGTTTACACATTTTGGCAACCTAGCAACAAGGTGACACCTTTGATTACAAAATGCCTCTGATTGGTTGGGGTAAAGATTATGCAAGATAAAACTCCACCCACTTTATCAGCACAGGTGAAAACAGTAATTATCATACAGTATAAATCTCACAATCAGTGAGATTTACTGATTTTCAAATACAACACTTTCCCAGTGGATGTGTTTGACCTGTTTCCAATTAATTTGCATTTATTCATGCAAATCAGGCTTCATCTAATTAAATATGCATCGATACGCACACTTTATAAAGCCAAAAATCGAGTCTTCACATGATGTTGGAATTAAAATATTTATTCCGCACTGTGTGAAGACGTGCTCAAGAAAAACAACAAAAAAAGTCTTTTACATGAAAGTTGTGTCATCATAAATTTATGCCATTTTATGCCAAATTTATGCCAAGCGTATGTATATTTTTCATGAAGGTACTAGAAAACAACAACACCAACAAACAAAAAGTTCTCATTAGCCCTCTAGTGGGTGTGGTTTATAAGATTCATATATTAATATGTATATCAGGATTATATAACATGATTGTGAAGTGGGCGGAGCTTAAACCCTTCTTCAGAGGGAAGTTTCAGTTGCGAGTGGACTTAAACAGTGAAATAAACACTTATTCTGTTGTGTTTAGATATTTTTCGTGGTCAGAGTTGAAGAGCTGAAGATGTTATAGAGGCGTTTCTCATTGTTAATATTAAAATAAAAACAGCCTCAGTGAGGCTGGAGCTCATACCGACCAAGACACCCATAACATCGTAAATATGACAGGTGGCGCCACCATCGTGACAACTTTTATACACACCCACCTGGGGAACAGCGTACGTGAGTTTGATCCAAATCCAGTCAGTCCTGTAGGAGGAGTAAATTCTGGGGAAAAAAAATCTGAAAAAAATCTATTCTAAAAAAAAATTTGTAAATTGTGGACAGCTGACGATGACGGACGAGGCGTGATCGTATAATCATCTGACCCGGCCTGCAACCGGATGGGCTAAAAATCATCAATTATCCAGAACTCATGATTTTATTTCTCAAAACCTCGATAGAAATAAATCACAGAATTAAAGTTTCATTTCTCACATCACTGAATTTCAGCATTTGTGGATAATTTTACACACATCTCTCTCTCTCTCTGTCTGTCTTTCTCTCTCTGTCTCTCTCTCGCTCTCTGTCTCTGTCTGTCTCTGTGTGCTTCTCTCTCTCACTCTCAATGTCTCTCTCTCTCTCGCTCTCTCTCTATATATATATCTGTCTCTCTCTCTCTCTGTGTGCTTCTCTCTCTTGCTCTCTCTCACTCTCTCAGTCTGTCTTTCTGTCTCTCTCTTTGTCTTTCTCTCTCTCTCTCTGTGTGCTTCTCTCTCTTGCTCTCTCTCACTCTGCCTCTGTCTCTCTCTCTCTCTCTCTCTATATATATATATATATATATATATATATCTGTCTCTCTCTCTCTCGCTCTCTCTCACTCTCTCAGTCTGTCTGTCTCTCTCTCTCTGTCTTTCTCTCTCTCTGTGTGCTTCTCTCTCTTGCTCTCACTCTCTCTCTCTCTCTCTCTCTCTCTCTATATATATATATATATATCTATCTTTCTGTCTCTCTCTCTGTCTGTCTCTCTGTCTGTCTTTCTCTCACTCTCTTTCCATCTGTCTCTCTCTCTATCTGTCTGTCTCTCCCTCTTTATGTCTGTCTGTCTTTCTCTTGCGCTCTCTGTCTGTCTCTGTCCCTCTCTCTCTCTGTCTGTGTTTCTCTCTCACTCTCTTTCCATCTCTCTCTCTCTCTCTCTCTCTCTCTGTCTATCTCTCTCCCTCTCTCACTCTCTCTCATTCTGTCTGTCTGTCTGTCTGTCTGTCTGTCTCTCTCTCTGTCTTTCTCTATCTTGCATGCTCTCTGTCTGTCTCTGTCCCTCTCTCTCTCTGTCTCTCTCTCTCTCTCTCTCTCTCTCTCTGTCTGCTGAATTATTAACTCCCGGCTCTGGGGACTGAGGCTTTGTGCTGAGTGGACAGGCCAGAGATCCGGCTCCATGTTGCCTGTGTTTAGAAAGTCCAGCTATTCAGGCGAGGATTACATGGCCTCTCTGTCCACCATCCTCCCCCTCACCACCACCGTACCACACACACACACACACACACACACACACACACACACACACACACACACACACACACTCTCTCTCTCTCTCTCTCTGATAGGTTGTTTTTCTTATTTCAAGCACAGATCATAAGGACACTCACAGATCCACGGACTCATAGTTCCAGTGAATAATAATATTTAATTAAAAGTTTAAAGGGGGAATAAAATTACTTCCTTTCGCCGTGTCTGTACAGAACCTCGACTCAGAAAAAAACACGTTTTCACTTTAAATCTGTCACAAGTGTTTTAGTTGATGTTGTTTTTCTGCACTTTTATCGTTAAAGACTAACTGAGTGATGGAGCGATATGATGAAGTGGACTTCCCGCTCTCGCTCTAACGTTGATTGTTTTCCTGTAACGGCACATCTGGAAGTGTTTTATTCCTTTTATACCACAGCAATCTGCCAGTGCTAAAAGGTTTATATATTAAAGAGCATCACATTGTACTTTTCATCCAATTATAGCGTCATTATAAAACAAGTTAAATCCTGTTCTCACTTACGTTATAGCAGCTATAAACAGTCATTCCCTCACATGAAGTTAACAAGATCAGACAATAAAATTATAGCTTTAACTCTGACTTGGAAAAAAAGGGACTGAAACCGGAGACTCCTTCCATAAATGTTATGAGATATGGAGCGTATGTCGTACGAGTCCCTGTGAACGAGCTGTTACCATAGAAATGATAAAGTCATGTACTTATAGACCTGCGCTGTCAGAGCTGCTGTTCTAGAAAACTCTTTACGCAATTATAAGTGCAAGCATTTCTACTTATCGTACTTATTGTAATGAAAATCTGAAGAACATCTGAAGCAGTGTATATCAGAGCCTCAGTCCTCACTATCGTCTGCTGTTTAAGAGCAATCAGACGAGCAGCTCGCGTCCTTCAGGAGCATGAAGGTGAACAGAATCAGCATGTGTGTCAGGTTTTATCCACCCAAGCTGGAGAGGAAGCGGTAATCTTACACTCGATGCTCGTCTGGGTCCAGTCCAATTCTGCCCATTTACAGGTTTTTTTTTTTTTTTCTGGAGCAAAGTGCTGGTGTCTGTGGATCACGGAGATGCAGTGCTGATTTCTGCCACAAGGGGCAGTCAAACGGTACGTTCACTCTCAGCATCAGTTATTATACAGGGTACTACCAGGTCTGTAGTTTGCCCACCATTGCTATGGGCTTAGATGAATGATATTAATGTTCTAGAAATTCATGTACAGGCTGATAAACGTGTCTGTGCGCCATCTTTATATAAAATATACTGAATTATATCAGAGTCAGAAGTACAGCTGTTTAACAGACATCTTCAGAATAGACGAGTGTTCACTCTTTGTGGTTTCTCAGTAACATGACGAGCTGTGATTTTTTTTTTTTTTGGTCTTATTAACGTCATAGCTACTTTAACGTAAGTGAGAACAGGAACAAACTTTCAATGTAACTCTAAATGGACAAAAAGTTCAAGATTGTAATTGTCAAAATGCTGTGGTGTGAGTGAGTGATTTTTTTTAATGCCATGTCAACACCTGAGGCTGTATCATGGCAAAAACATTTCTCAAAGGTATTATTCTATCCACATTCACTGGATATGAGCAATCATGTGCTCTGATTGGCTACTCTACTACTAGGATATCAGCTCATATACCATAAGTAGAGAAAAAACAAAATGGCGGCACGTGTTGCCGAACCAACCGAGAACGAAGAAATAAAAACTACTTGAAAGCAAAACCTCAAAAATACAAAAAAAGGCAAAAAAAAAGAATGGAATGAAAGTATTTGATGGTAAGAATGTATCTTTTTTATTTTTCAAGAATTATTATAATTATTATCACATTTTTCACAAATTGGTCCTGTCATTTCATTGGCTTGTTTACATTCTTGATCTTTAAGCTTTAAAATTTGTTGATTTTTTTGTTAGACTGGTTCAACACCTCAAAAAAGTTCGAAGATTTCAGAACTGAAACGTCCAAGGAAGAATTAAATAAATGTCTAAAGCTGTTCTATTCCTTGGCATGACAGTAAGATGGCACTTTCTACAAAAAAAACAACACTGATGAAGAAGAAGAAACCTTTATTCGTCACACACACACTTCAAGCACAGTGCAATTCATCCCCTGCATTTAACCCATCTGAAGCAGTGAACACATGCACACACACCCACCCAGAGCAGTGGGCAGCCACACCAGAGCACCCGGGGAGCAGTCAGGGGTTCGGTACCTCGCTCAAGGGCACTTCAGCCCAAGGCCGCCCCACGTTAACCTAACTGCTTGTCTTTGGACTGTGGGGGAAACCGGAGCACCAGGAGGAAACCCATGCAGACACGGGGAGAACATGAAAACTCCGCACAGAAAGGCCCTCGCCGGCCGCTGGGTTCGAACCCGGAACCTTCTTGCTGTAAGGCGACCATGCTAACCACTACACTACCGTGCCGCCAAAGTCAATTCATAGGTTTTTAAGAAGTCCTACTAAGCAGAAATGATTTTGTCGGACGTTTTGTATAAAGTTTTTATTTATTGAATTTGCAAAAAATAAAAATACTCTGTTTCTCGTGGTTAGAATAAAACAGTTATTCTGCTCAATCTCGTCGTACGTGGATTATAGCGCTATCAGCACACATACGACTCGATTTCATGGAATAATTGTTCATTATAACTACTTTATAAATAAATAATTAAACCAAATAAAATTACATCAATAAACCAATAACTCAGTGAGACGTTTCAAAAATGTATGTGACAGAAATTCTCAAACTTTTCGCACTGGCACCTTCTTTAAAAAAACAAAAAAAAAACCATAATCTGAAGTATTTTGAGAGTAAAAATGTTCCCTCATGGCTTGCTGTGGTGTATGTAAAAGGAATAAAAGACTTATTTGTGGGAACAGAAACTCCGCTTCATCACACAGTATTTTAACTCTGATTACAGCCATAACAGAACGACTTGGAGCGTTTTATTAATTACACATTAATGTACGTCTCAGACTCAATTCTGATCCAAATAATCAGCAAATTAAAGTAATGGTTGAATAATAATCAGTCCTGTGCGAAAGTCTTAGGCACATGTAAAGAAATAATGTCGACCAAAAATTACTTAAAAATAATGAAAAAAATGCTTATAAAAAATCACTATAAACAGCAAACAGTAAGCCATAAATATACCTGCAAGCAGTGATGAAGGGCCCGAGCACCTCCGGGATACCAAATCTGGCATGAATCCAACAAACTGCCTAGGAGGAGAACGTCAAAATGTAACGCGTCAAAATACACAAAACCAAAAATAACTCACTTCCTGTTGAGTATGGCTAATACAATGTACATTACAGTTTTGATTGTCTTAGGGCACCGCACACACAGACCAAATTTGATACGGATAGATGGAACTATATACACCGGGCAAAAGTCTCAATGACATGTGGGGGCACTATGGAGTCCTACTGGCCGCTGAGTAGCAGTGGCCAGAACTGATGTGTGTACCAAATTTCATGAGGTTTCACCCATGAGAACCACCTCAAAAATAGCCATGTCTTGGAGAAAAAAAATAATAATAAGATTTATATAATAAGAATTCTGAGGAAAACAATAGGGCCTTGCACCTCGCTGCAGCGCCCTCTGATGGACATCAGAGGCTGTGCACCTCAGGTGCTTGGGCCCAATTAAATGAAACAAAGTCAGTATTGATGTGAGACGACCCTTTGCTTTAAAAAAAAAAAAAAGTAGTCTACGGTCCAGTGAGTGCAGTTTTATGCGGAAATGATCTGTAGGTTTTCCTGAGCATCTTAGAGAACCAGCCACAGTTCTTCTGGACACTTTGACCGTCACACTCACTTCTTCATTTTGCACCAAAACTTTTGCACCAGTATGTTTTCTTTTTTAAGCTGAAAAGTGCTCTCTTATGGAATATGTTGCTCAAACATTTTTTTCCCTGTAACATTGCTGGAAAACAACAACAACGAACGTTTGGAACTCTAAAATGTTTTTGTAATGTTTTGACTCGATAACATAGAAGTCATAAAATAGAAATCTATAACAAAGTTTGTATGAAGAATTAAAAAAAAAAAAAAGGCCGGGTGCCAAGACTTTTGCACAGTACTGATAATCAGATTGAGCAGGTTGGAAAGAGTTTAGATGACGAGTTTCACGACAGGTTCGCAACACAGAACCTTCATAGCTGATGGAGTGTATTTGAGCCAGATCAGGATCAGGTGCGTAGCACAAAAATCCCGAACGTAGCTTCGAGTGTAACGCATTAAAATTCCCTGAGACAGAAAAATGGACACGGTAACAGAGAGAGACAGTCAGGGTGCAGAGCATAAAGCTATCAGTCTTCTAACTTTTCATCTGGGAAAAGAGGAGAAAAATACAAAACAAAACAAAACAAATCCAGTGTTCAGTTGCATGAAGCAGGTCATGAGAAAGTTCTCGTCCCTTTCCCCCTTAACGTGTTTCTTTATCCTTTTATTTTTTTAGCATTAGGAAGCCGAGTGTCCATTCCAACGCCCACACAGGCATGGATCAGGGCCCGCCGGGCGCCCCATCACTCAGCACACTCCAACTGGGGTAGAGAGACAGGGGTGGGTGGGTGGGTGGTTGTGGTGGGGGGGTTAGTTGGGTTAGGGATTGTCTGACAGAATAGGATGTGCTCCGTCACTCTCTGCAAAGACTGGAAGCTTCCTATCCATGGCAGCTGCAAGACTCCTCTGATGTATCAGAGTCAGCAGAATCATTGATCAGCGACTGCAGTTAATCATTGATTGTGGAGGGAAGAGGGGCAAAGCGGGGCAGTAATGAGGGGGCAGAAACTCAGCAGGTGGGCAGAAGGGACAATAACATGCCTTTGGGAACACTTACGATTGTGACGGCACCCTAGGAATCATTTATTCATAATCAGGTGTACAAATGCATTGGTTTGTGTTGTGCTGTTTTAGTAAATTAATCAACCATGGGTTGGTGCGATGAAGCACTCTGATCTCAAAGTCCGCTCATTTTCTTTAACACCATGTCAGGAAACTGGTATATTACAATCTTGGCACATTATACATTTTTATCCATTTATAGTTGCATTTAACATCTGTGAAGCTCCGTTGGGTTCTGACGTCCATTACAGCAACTGGTGGGTGGTGAGTCTCAGGTCCAGGAGGACTTGAGTATCGGGGAAAGTGGAGTTACCTCTTAATCACCGTTGCTCCCAGGTCCACTCTGACCTGGAGTGGTAGTACCTGCCTGGGTTCCAGCTATGGGTTAAATAGTACATCACCAATAAGGCGCTGGCAGCAGGGCACTTTTCAGTGGCAGATGAACCCAACACCACCAGATGGCATGCGGAAGATCCACTCAAATGGCCAACGGATGGCATCGCTCGGCAAGTCGGTTATCACTGTGGGGCAACTTCCATACCCGTCAGGTCTGTGGTACTTTTGTGTACCACTTGGCATCAGGTCTGGAGGTCCAGAAAGACAACAAGATGGGGCACGACATCATTTGTCTTACCTTACTGTGCAAGGCAGTTCATTCGGAGAGGAGAATAGTGTGCAGGAGCTCACAGGGCCAGATGTTCCATGGTGGCTTGGCTGGGCCATTCTCTGTCACTCTGGTGCAGGCCTCGCAGCCCATCTGCATGTCTGTGCATCCTAATGAAGCAGTCATCACTGCTAACGATGGACAGCCGATGACGATTCTAGCAGCTATAAATGGTCATTCCGTCACCTGCATAACACTGGGTCAATTTAATGTTTCATGGTACCAAGAAACCACAAAGCGTAAAACTCTTCCTAAAGTTACAGCTTTACTGCAGACACTGGAGACTCCATCCATAAACCATGAATAAACATGTTCTTAGCAAAAAAACTCACACAATAATGTTTTAGAATGAGCGAGTTAGTATAAACTCGTGATTTGTTATCTGACCAATCAGCATCCAGAATTTAAGTGCTGCTTTAAATATATTTAAATATACTCTAGAAGTGAACAGGTCTCTGTGATACAACACTAGAAGTTTCTCCGAATCTGAAAGCACGTTCCAGTGATGTTGGCTTTGTCCGTGTATTAACTGTTTTTTTCACTGTCATGGTTAATATTCAGGCTGATTGACTTTGAACTTGTTGAGCACTTGCTCATCCAACCTTACCACCCTCCATTTTGGATCGCTCATCTCATTCCGGAGGGTGAAGGTTATCCATATCTTGTGATCCAGATCTCTGATTTCATTGGCTCCCAATCAGGGAAAAACATCACCTGGATTAGCAATAACTCCCTGTGCACGGGTCACGTATTATGCTGATGCCATGGGTTTGTTACGCTAGTTAACTCCGTCCTCATTGGTCAAGACAGAGAGACTTTATGACCGTGTCGCGTGCGAGTCATAAACTCATATGGTCTCGTTTGACAATGAATATAGGTGAGTGCAAAGGTTTGTGCACCCTTAGTGTAAATTAAATCAACAGGACATGTTTTGAGGGATTCAGGGTGTTATTTATTATTCATATGCACAAGAAAATTTGCACCCCATGGAAACTGTAGACTTTTCTCGCCATATTTAAACAAGCAGACTTTTCACTCTTTTTGACACAGCACCTACAGAAAAAGGTGATATATTCCAACAAATGACGTATAAAATTAACATTTTGTCATCATTTTCATCATTTAAATAAAAAAAAAGTCATAAAATTACACTCAGACATTCCACATGAGGTGCCATTGATTAGAACCCCCTGCAGGTGGAGGTGCAGGTGGAACCCGATTTATTTTAACCTGATGACATCTCGGGCCTGGTGTTCTCTTTGCTAATGAAGTGTGTGGTGTCATCATGCCAAGATCTAAAGAGCTCTCTCTCTAAGAACCTCTGAAAAAAAAAATATGTGGATGCCCATGAGTCTGGCAAGGGATTTAAAAATATCTATAAATTATTATAAAGAAATCATTCCACTGTTAGGAAAATCATCTCCAAGTGGCGTAGATTTCAAACAGCTGCCAATTTGTCCAGGACTGGCAGCAAATTCAGTCCAGGAGCAGACCATTAGATGTAAAAAGAAGTCTCCAAGAACCTAAAAATTCATCCTGGATCTGCAGGTAACTCTTGCAACCGTTGGTAT
Organism: Neoarius graeffei; assembly: GCF_027579695.1. Classification (NCBI taxonomy): domain Eukaryota; kingdom Metazoa; phylum Chordata; class Actinopteri; order Siluriformes; family Ariidae; genus Neoarius; species Neoarius graeffei. The sequence goes on from NC_083581.1 coordinate 3,585,828, forward strand.
GAAAGTATAAACATCTTCAATCAGAAAGAGATCGGACAAATTTGACCTGTATGGGAGGCGTGCCAGGGAAAAGGCTTTGCTCTCCAAAAGGAATGTTAAAGCAAGCCCACAGGTTGCCAATGGACATACAGGTAAAGACCAAGCCTTTTGGAATAACATGCTCTGGAGAGACGAATCAAACATGTGGCGCAGACCAAAGATGGCTTTTCAGGAGAAGAACCTCATACCAGCTGTGAAGCACGGTGCTGGAACTGGTATGGTTTGGGGTTGCTTCACTGCCTCAGGGACTGAGGAACTTGCATTTGCATTCATTGATTCAACTCTGAATTCTCAATCATATCAAAAAGCGCTTGAAGATAACATGAGGCCATTTGTTCAAAAGTTGAACCAGAGGTGGACCTTTCAACAAGATAATGATCCTAATAAGCACATGAGCAAACCCACCAAGGAACAGCTCAGAAAGAAGAAACAGAGGGATATGGAATGGTCTCCTCAAGGCCTGGATTGGAACCCCATTGAAATGTTCTGGGGAGATTTGTAAAAGGCAGAACATGCAAGAAAACCTTCAAACATCTTGCAACTGAAGGACTTTTGCCCGGAAGAGTGGTCAAAAATTTCAGCAGGCTAGTGTCGGAAAATGGTGGACAATTATATAAAACTTTGACAAGAAGTTATTTCTGTTACAGGGGGAATGATGTACACTCTCAGAAAATAAAGTCCTGATTGTACCTTTAGTACAACAGTACAACAGCTTGTCACTGGATCAGTACCCTCTGGTACTTATTTGTACCCTTTATATACTGATTGGGGGTGGCACAGTGGTGTAGTGGTTAGCGCTCACAGCAAGAAGGTCCGGGTTCGAGCCCCGTGGCCGGCAAGGGCCTTTCTGTGCGGAGTTTGCATGTTCTCCCCGTGTCCGCGTGGGTTTCCTCCGGGTGCTCCGGTTTCCCCCACAGTCCAAAGACATGCAGGTTAGGTTAACTGGTGACTCTAAATTGAGCGTAGGTGTGAATGTGAGTGTGAATGGTTGTCTGTGTCTATGTGTCAGCCCTGTGATGACCTGGCGACTTGTCCAGGGTGTACCCCGCCTTTCGCCCGTAGTCAGCTGGGATAGGATCCAGCTCGCCTGCGACCCTGTAGAACAGGATAAAGCGGCTACAGATAATGAGATGAGATGAGATATACTGATTGGGAACATATCTGTACCTTTTTGGTCCTAAAATGGTAAACATAGTTACCTTGAGGTCCAATAATGAACCCTAGGGGGTACGTTAGTGTAGATTATACCTTGGGAGCAGAAATGGTCTCCTACTGTGTGCACCCCTATTTCTGACAGTATACTAGTTTCTGAAGCCAAGGGTGTACTTACTTTCTCCATAGAAGAATATCACATCTATTGATGCTTTTGTTGAATAAATGGTTGAAAGTGCAAATTTTCCTCATTGTTTTATTCATCTGTAGGCACTGTATCAAAAGTGTGAAATGTTTGCTTCTTTAAATAACTTGAGAAAAGTCTATTAGAGCGGCGGCTACAATTATCGACACCTTAACGATCTTTTGGCCGTTGCAAAAGTAGAAAAGACTTTCAATACGTAAATTGTGCATGAATAATTATTCAAACTTCCACTGGGAAAAAAAAAAGAGTTGATTCTGGATTACTTAGCGTCAGGGGCGCCACCAGAAATTTTGGGCCCCATGAAAGATTAGAATTTTGGGCCCCCCAACTTTGCCCACCCTCGTCACAATTGCACTATTGTCATTATTTGACTTTTGATAGCCCATGGACCTTGAGTTTGTGACTTTGTTATTACATTTTATGTATTAACCTACCAGGGACTAGATGAAAACTGGTCAGTGACTAATTCTGGTGCATTTACAATCACAAATGAAAATGCACTAGTTATTAGCACCAGCATAACGTAATATTTCATCTTGTTTATCACACAAGTCAGTTCAGTTATTAAAATGGAAAAAATGTCACTGTACAAATTGTAAAAGTGTTCTGTTGATAGGCTAACCCAACCACGTTCATACTGTTCATTTACCATTCGCTAATATTTTGAACACACATGTGAGCGATAGCTACCTTTCTTTGGGAAAAACTGAGTGACCAGTTGTCTGCCTCTCCGGTCCCTCTCAGCTTTCAGCTGCCTTTCTTTACGTTTTTGACAGCCACTCTTCATATTTAGCGATCATAGACTGTACGCACTCCACTGCTGGCTGGCTGGCTGCTGCACCGCGACACAGCAGCAAGTAGCGTTGCACTGATCAGCACACAGATTTAACGCATCGCGCTTCTACCAGAACTGGACCGTACCATTTCGCAAAAGGGGGAGGGTTAAATGACAATATGTTGAAGAACTCAAGAAATAGACAACCTTGTTCAATTAGCTCATTTTACCAGATGGAATATTGCATTGTTGTTATTTCAAAAGTCTTATTAAAATCATTAAAAGCATATTATCAGCCCCTTAAAGGGCCCCATGGCAGTGCTGGGCCCCTAGAATTGTTCTAACCTTTCCCCCCCTGGCGGCGCCCATGCTTAGCGTATCAGATCACGTGACACCGTTCCACAATTCTCGACACTTTTGTCTACAGTTATCGACACCGTTCCACAATTATCAACATCCAGATGATTATTTATAAAAAAAAAAAATCAGTATGTGTTATTAAGTTAACAAAACATAGTTTTTATTTAAAATTAGTTTTCCATAGACTTATATTTAGTACAAAATATCTTTTATATAAATATATGGATGTCGGTGTTTACGTAAATGAGGAAGTAATTCTAATGTTTGTGAACAAATGAAGTGATGATGTTTAACCTGCATCAGAAAATCTTTTTGTTCCACTTTCTACCCGCTTTCTAAGTATTTCTGTAGATCACATTTTGTTAATCATTCATTGTTGTTTTTATTAATTTCTAGTTTTGTAGATTGTAACCAGATGAACATCCAGGTCAAAGGTCGCATGTCATTCCTCGAACCAAAATATAAAATGTCTCCTGATATTGTAATATGTGGTAGATATTTACAACAAACTGCAAAAAAAAAAAAAAATTCTGAATGGAATAGAAAAATCTGAATATTTCAATCATGTAATTTTTTATATGTTAGGAATTTAATTCTGGTCTAATTCTATTTATTGCAATCGGATTCCAAATACTCTATAAACATTCCATTCTGTTATGAATCAGAAAAAAATTATTATAAATCACAGCACTTTTATTTTTTTAAAGTACTTCATTGTTCTACTTCAACAATGTGACACAAAGATCGATCCATAACAGTTGTAAATGTCACTTAATCCCACAGGGTGTCAATAATGGTGGACACCGTTAGTGGAAAGTGATCACTATTATCAACACCTCACGTGAGTGACTTCTCAAACGTGCGTTTAGATACAAAATGGCGGCTGTCGAATGAAAGAGTCAGAAACAAAGTAGGTTTCGACGAGGAGATCATGAAATATCTGTGAATTTGATCAGTAAAAACATGTCCATGATCTTTCCACCATGCTCACCTGCGATGATAACATCCGGGTTTTCCTCAGATTGCTGATCGTGCTGAAAAAAATTCCATCTCTGGTAACGAGCTGTGTCATGAGACAACAGGATCAAAGGGTGAGGGGAGGGTCTTCTGGTTGATTAATTAACCAATAATAACTGTTGGAACTGAAACTCACCTTTGTAAAATTGTTTTTTATTGGTAAATCTGAAAAGGTGTCGATAATTATGGACCGTCGATAACTGTAGCTGCTACTCTACAAAATTTCCATGGGGTGCACTTACTTTTTTACATTACTGTAGAACTTGTTAATGCGGTATGCAAACTTTCGAGCTTGTTAAAGAAAGTGTCATTAACTGCAGACAGAAGTAGAAGTACAATTTTTTTCATCCCTACCCAGAAAGTAAACTAAGGGGTTACAAACTTTTGCACTCAAATATGCCTATATATTAAAATTGGAAATACGTGAAGCAGCATTTTTTTTTTAAAGACGTGCTGCTTTAAAGCTGTGACAGTAAAGCCATAAAAGACTAATTTGGATCTAATGGTGTTTTAAGTGGATGTAATTGATAGTCTCCATCCCTCCGTCTCTCCCTCCCTCTCCTTCTTCATGTCTCTGTATCCCGTAGCTCAGCTGTTGGTACACAATCATTAACCTGGCCTGTTTTGGCTGCGATGAGGACGGGCAAATCGGCCATTGTGTATGCTGTCATCTTCAGGAAGTGAGGACTTCCCCCTGCTGTCACACAGTTGATGAGCGATTCTCTCTCTCTCTCTCTCTCTCTCTCTCTCTCTCTCTCGCATTCATTCATTCTGTCTTTTCTGTCTGTGATGGAATGTGTTTACGGTCATCAACATGCTATTTTGTCTGCAAAGTAATCGTAAATATTCGAACGTTATCGAGCGTAGAGCAGTTTACTACTTCAACACGAGACTGCTCATTTATTTATTTATTTATTTCACAATTCACAAAATTTACAGTGTTTATGACATTCTCGTTGTTTGTATAAATCCATACTACATTTACGTCACTAGAGGAGAAACCCCCCCCACACACAATTTTCTACCATGACGCTTTCACGTATTGGCATTTTGTTCACGATATAATTATAGCTACTACGTACAGTAGCTATATATAATATATTATAACGTAGTAGGGTATTTTGCTACATTTTGAACTTCTTCTTTTGGTGTTTGTCTAAATTTAAATTTGCACCTCTATTGGCATGTTTTGGCAACGTAAAAAAAAAATAACGTAAATGCTAACATTTTGTCATTCACGCATTTTAAAATTTACGCATTTTTTACGAGCTCTCGTTTCTGCGATCTGTTATTTTTTAGTTATGAGTGTCACATTTGTGACACTCATAACTAGCGCTTAATGATTATGTATTTTATTATTCGTACGTTTTGCGTTTTGGTAGCCCATTACAAAAATCCACAAAGTGCGCTACTTTGGAACAGTAGCGTTTAAATGTTTAAATTTCTAAACGTGAGGTTAGTCCTGTAAACATGTTTATTTTAAAAACGTTGACTTGCATAGCGATGTTGTAAATAATAATCTAGTGACTCGGGATGATTAATCGACTTCGTAGAATACTGAGAACTGCTGACGAATTTCCTTTCCTTGGTGTGTCCTGATGGACGGCCGTCTTTCTCCTGTTCTCTCTGGAATGTCGGCTGATTGAGATGCAGACTCCACACACACACACAACACTATCAGCCTCATGCCGTGCGCCGGTTAAAGTATTAACCCAGCAGTGTTAGACAATATTGCTGAGTGGTGTGTGAAGCGCCGGGGATCAAAGTTATCATGTAAGGGGGAAGCAGCTCCATTGAGTCGAGCCCATAGAAGCCGTCCACTCCGTCATGTTCCCTCCATTGGAAAGAGCTGACTAGAGCAGGTCCTCAGCCGCGGTCCTCCACCCACCGCTCCACTCCCTCATCCTCTTCTCATTTTTCATCCTCTACGGCTTCACACGGAGCTTGTTCTTTCTTTCAGCTCGGGGTTTCGGAGTTTTAGGGCTTCAGCCATGTGTTTCATTGAAATATTATACGGACACCATTTTTATTTTTCCACCATTTTCACAGCAGTGTTGATCGAATCCTGGAATCGGATTGGTTATATGAACACACTCCTTCTAATATGTTATGGTTTCTATAGTAACTGGTCATTCACAGATACTTGTACAGCGGATAAAAAGTTTGTTTATTTGCCATTTAAGGAAGGAGTCTCCAGTGTCAGCACTTTGTAGCAATCAGAGGTGAAGCTGCTCCGATTTTCAGTTTCTTACTAACATGAAAAGCTGTGTTTTTATCTTATTAACATCAGGAGAGAGAAAAAAGAGGCTAATGAAGGAACGACTGCTGAGAGAAAAGCGAAGCTCCAAATTGCAGCGAATATATTAAAGCATCGAGCTGATTTTTGATGGCTTTTGTGACCACAGGCAACGTATCTCATAAACACCTGACCACTGGACAATGGAATTTGTTTCTTTACTTCCATAAGATAGACGGGTTTTTATCCAGAGCTCTGCTCTTAGGCAGTGCCTAATATATATACACTACCATTCAAAAGTTTGGGGTCACTTTGAAATGTCCTTATTTTTGAAAGAAAAGCACTGTTCTTTTCAATGAAGATCACTTTAAACTAATCAGAAATCCACTCTATACATTGCTAATGTGGTAAATGACTATTCTAGCTGCAAATGTCTGGTTTTTGGTGCAATATCTCCATAGGTGTATAGAGGCCCATTTCCAGCAACTCTCACTCCAGTGTTCTAATGGTACAATGTGTTTGCTCATTGCCTCAGAAGGCTAATGGATGATTAGAAAACCCTTGTACAATCATGTTAGCACAGCTGAAAACAGTTGAGCTCTTTAGAGAAGCTATAAAACTGACCTTCCTTTGAGCAGAGTGAGTTTCTGGAGCATCACATTTGTGGGGTCGATTAAATGCTCAAAATGGCCAGAAAAATGTCTTGACTATATTTTCTATTCATTTTACAACTTATGGTGGGGAATAAAAGTGTGACTTTTCATGGAAAACACAAAATTGTCTGGGTGACCCCAAACTTTTGAACGGTAGTGTACATTTAACAGTTATTCCACAAAATCAAATCGTACATGAGCTGATAGCCGACGAGACGCGTAGCACCAAGATTCAGTGGAATAACTGCTTTATGCTATCCACAATTTAAGAAACAGAACATTTTTATTTTTATTCTCTAGAAAGTCAATAAATAAAAACTTCATACAAAACGTCAAACAAAATAATTTCTGCTTAGAACGTAAACAAACCGGCAAAAAGACAAGAGCAATTTGTGAAAAATGCTATAATAATAATTCTTGAAAAATAAAAAAAACATACGTTCTTACCATCAAATACTTTATTCCATATTTTGTTGCTTTTTTGGGTGGGTGGGTTTGTTTGTGAGTAGAGTTTTTATTTCATCCTCAGTTGGTTCAGCAACACGCTCTGCCATTTTGTTTTTCTCTACTCATGGTATATGAGCTGATATCCTAGTAGTAGAGTAGCCAATCAGAGCGTTCGATTGCTCATATCCAGTGAATGTGGATGGAATAATACAGTGGTGCTTGAAAGTTTGTGAACCCTTTAGAATTTTCTATATTTCTGCATAAATATGACCTAAAACATCATCAGATTTTCACACAAGTCCTAAAAGTAGATAAAGAGAACCCAGTTAAATAAATGAGACAAAAATGTTATACTTGGTCATTTATTTATTGAGGAAAATGATTCAATATTACATATCTGTGAGTGGCAAAAGTATGTGAACCTTTGCTTTCAGTATCTGGTGTGACCCCCTTGTGCAGCAATAACTGCAACTAAACGTTTGCGGTAACTGTTGATCAGTCCTGCACACCGGCTTGGAGGAATTTTAGCCCGTTCCTCCGTACAGAACAGCTTCAACTCTGGGATGTTGGTGGGTTTCCTCACATGAACTGCTCGCTTCAGGTCCTTCCACAACATTTAGATTGGATTAAGGTCAGGACTTTGACTTGGCCATTCCAAAACATTAACTTTATTCTTCTTTAACCATTTTTGGTATAACGACTTGTGTGATTAGGGTCGTTGTCTTGCTGCATGACCCACCTTCTCTTGAGATTCAGTTCATGGACAGATGTCCTGACATTTTCCTTTAGAATTCGCTGGTATAATTTAGAATTCATTGTTCCATCAATAACGGCAAGCCGTCCTGGCCCAGATGCAGCAAAATAGGCCCAAACCATGATACTACCACCACCATGTTTCACAGATGGGATAAGGTTCTTATGCTGGAATGCAGTGTTTTCCTTTCTCCAAACATAACACTTCTCATTTAAACCAAAAAGTTCTATTTTGGTCTCATCCGTCCACAAAACATTTTTCCAATAGTCTTCTGGCTTGTCCACGTGATCTTTAGCAAACTGCAGATGAGCAGCAATGTTCTTTTTGGAGAGCAGTGGCTTTCTCCTTGCAACCCTGCCATGCACACCATTGTTGTTCAGTGTTCTCCTGATGGTGGACTCATGAACATTAACATTAGCCAATGTGAGAGAGGCCTTCAGTTGCTTAGAAGTTACCCTGGGGTCCTTTGTGACCTCGCTGACTATTACACACCTTGCTCTTAGAGTGATCTTTGTTGGTTGACCACTCCTGGGGAGGGTAACAATAGTCTTGAATTTCCTCCATTTGTACACAATCTGTCTGACTGTGGATTGGTGGAGTCCAAACTCTTTAGAGATGGTTTTGTAACCTTTTCCAGCCTGATGAGCATCAACAACGCTTTTTCTGAGGTCCTGAGAAATCTCCTTTGTTCGTGCCATGATACACTTCCACAAACATGTGTTGTAAAGATCAGACTTTGATAGATCCCTGTTCTTTAAATAAAACAGGGTGCCCACTCACACCTGATTGTCATCCCATTGATTGAAAACACCTGACTCTAATTTCACCTTCAAATTAACTGCTAATCCTAGAGGTTCACATACTTTTGCCACTCACAGATATGTAATATTGGATCATTTTCCTCAATAAATAAATGACCAAGTATTATAATTTTGTCTCATGTGTTTAACTGGGTTCTCTTTATCTACTTTTAGGACTTGTGTGAAAATCTGATGATGTTTTAGGTCATATTTATGCAGAAATATAGAAAATTCTAAAGGGTTCACAAACTTTCAAGCACCACTGTAGCTGCTCTAACGTAAGTGAGAACAGGAACTACCTTGTTTCACAACATTATTGTAACTATAAATGGATTAAAAAGTACAATGTGTTGTTCTTCATTAAATAAAAAAAAAATTACAATCAGTGACAAATTGCTGTGACCTGAATGGAATAAACCACTTCGGAACATGCTTTTATAGGAAAATAATCAACTTTAGAGTGGTAACAGTTACTCACGCACATGATTCAAGAATGATTCAGTGATTCAAGAATCGATTCAGAAATGTGACTCATTAGATCTGTTTATTTGGAACTTTAATTACTTTTTTTTTATTGGTAACCTGTTTGTGTTTGTTTTATTGTGCTGTTTAACACTTTTATGCATAAATTACTTCATTGTCATGACTTTATAATGGTTATGGTGCTAAAACATTATACTTAGGAAAAAAAGTTTTCGATAAAAGATTTATAAACAAACGGTTAATGTTTGTTTAGGTATAAATTATGAAATATTAATAATTAAAATTCTTTTTAAAAATGTAACAAGTTATCAGTATTCCAGTCTGGGATGCAAGCTGTTTTGCATGATGTAGCTGATTTTAGAGGGAAAAATTTATCATCAATTAAAACTAAAAAAAAAACAAAAAAACAGGCTGAGGTGTTTTTTGAGTCTGGCACAAAAATATCTTTAATGTAATTTAAGGTTTTGTGTAGAAAGTTTGTAAAGATATTCCAGAGACGTTCTGGGAACGAGCAACAGTGTACAGAGCAACGGAAATATTAACGTTAACATGCCGTAATGCTCTGAATCGGCTTGTATGTGACTTATATTCCAGTTCCACTCTGTTGCTCCAGGTTAAAATAATCTGAATTAAATTGAGTGATCTAATGTCACTCAGGTTTCAGTGGTTATTTGTGATTTACCGTGCTCGAGGACTCTTCACCATACGCACACATTTACATCTTTACATGTTTATCGAGACTCTGCACCGTATACACACCGTATCTGTAGTTAATATGGAGAATGTACCGGACGCCGGCACACTGGACACAGATGGGAGACAAACAAACGTCTGCCAGGAACCCGTGCCAAAGAGCGAGTGTGCAAAAACGTGGCACTTTAATGACATTTACAGTGGCGTAAACAGACACATACACCAGGTTGCTTATGAGAGATTATTAATGAGAGCTCGGGGATGGTTTTCCCCTAATTTTTCAATTCCATAAACACAGTTTGGAGGAAAAAAAAACACATTTAAAAAAATGATGACATAGGAACAGAGACGGCGGCACGGTGGTGTAGTGGTTAGCGCTGTCGCCTCACAGCAAGAAGGTCCGGGTTCGAGCCCCGTGGCCGGTGAGGGCCTTTCTGTGCGGAGTTTGCATGTTCTTCCCGTGTCCGTGTGGGTTTCCTCCGGGTGCTCCGGTTTCCCCCACAGTCCAAAGACATGCAGGTTAGGTTAACTGGTGACTCTAAATTGAGCGTAGGTGTGAATGTGAGTGTGAATGGTTGTCTGTGTCTATGTGTCAGCCCTGTGATGACCTGGCGACTTGTCCAGGGTGAACCCCGCCTTTCGCCCGTAGTCAGCTGGGATAGGCTCCAGCTTGCCTGCGACCCTGTAGAACAGGATAAAGCAGCTAGAGATAATGAGATGAGATGAGATGAGGAACAGAGACGTTTCACTCAGTTATTTTGTTTGTTGTGTGTAAACTGTGTGTAAGTCCAGTTTTGTGTGTAAACCATGCATTAATATAGTTTTGTTTGCAAACCGCATACTGTAAGTATAGTTTTGTATGTAAACCATGCTTCAGTATAGTTTTGTACGCAAACTGTGCATTAATATATTTTTGTGCGTAAACCATGCGTAAATATAGTTTTTTATTTTTTAAGCAGTCCGGTTTCCATCAAATCCTGCGCTCTGATTGGCTGGCGAGCGGGTCCATATCCTACGGTACGGATCCCAGTTACGGACCTCTGGCGACTCGCTCATTCACAACAAACAAAGTAGCAATTTTTTTTAACATTTATCTTTTTTATGATTTTTATCAAAAATCTTATACATTTTTGCCAGCATTTCTCAGGAGAACAGCATTAATTTTACAGCATGGATAGCGATAACGACAGTGTTCACAGCGAAAGCGGGTTTTACTACCCTGAGGAAGAAGAAATAAAAGAAAACATTTCAGGAGAAAGTTAAAAACCTGTAATTTGCTAACACCGAGCAAAAACATGGCTGAATCCTGAATGACTCCTATTTGTATAAATAGGGGACTACATAGGCGGCAAAATGTAGCTGTTTTCCTGCCATGGAAGTGCACTTGTATACTGAGGAGGAAGCCATTTGCATTACAGCTGTGAATGAGGATTAAAAATGGTGGCTCGGCTCGGTATTCCCTTTCAGGCGCTCTCGTTTTCTGTTAGAATTTGGTAAAGAAAAAATAAATATATTATTTACCAGCTTAAGGTCGGTCCGTATGGTGAAATACCGTGACCTCGACCCAGAGGGCCTCGCTCAGTACTTTCAAGACCTCGGTCACGGTATTTCACCATACGGACCGCCCAGCTGGTAAATAACATATATGTACGTAAAGTGTGCACAAGTATAGTTTTGTATGTAAACCATGTGTAAGTATATTTTTGTGTGTAAACTGTGTGTAAGTATAGTTCTGTACGTAAACTGTGTGTCAGTACAGTTCTGTGCATAAACCGTGAGTTAGTATATTTTTGTCCATAAACCATGCGCAAGTCTAGTTTTGTGCGTAAACAGTGTGTTGTTATAGTTTAGTGTTCGTTTAAACCATATGTACGAATACTTTTTTTGTAAATGCTACATATGCATAGGTTTTTTTGCGTAAATCAAGCACACACTCATTTCTATGTATTGAATGGGTTTTATAAAATTTTCCGAAAGCTTGAGGATGTGCGTATAGTTCCACACACCCCTGACTGTGTGTATGCAAGAACCTCTAGTGGTATAAAAGTGTAATAGCAGGTAAACTGACTGTTGCCCCTTTTCCACCAAAGCAGTTCCAGGGCTGGTTCGGGGCCAGTGCTTAGTTTGGAACCGGGTTTTCTGTTTCCACTGACAAAGAACTGGCTCTGGGGCCAGAAAAACCGGTTCCAGGCTAGCACCAACTCTCTGCTGGGCCAGAGGAAAGAACCGCTTACGTCAGCGGGGGGGCGGAGTTGTTAAGACCAACAACAATAACAAGACCGTGAAAGATCGCCATTTTTAAGCGACGAGAAGCAGCAGCTGTACAAACGCGAAGTCATCCATTATTATTATTGTTGTTGTTGCTGCTGCGGCTGCTTCTTCCGTGTTGTTTTTGCTTCGATATTCGCGCCAAGGTTTATGCAAACGTAGCGACATAACTGACGTATACAGCAATGTAATGACGCATACAACGACGTAACTGACGTATACAGTGACGTAATGACGTGGCTTCTCTTAGCACCGCGAGCTATGGAAAAGCAAGCTGGTTCTCACCTGGCTTGCAAGTTGAACAAGTTGTGAACCAGCACCAGCACCGGCCCCGAACCAGCCCTGGAACTGATTTGGTGGAAAAGGGGTATGTGAGGAGCTTCTACAACCCCGATTCCAAAAAAGTTGGGACAAAGTACAAATTGTAAATAAAAATGGAATGCAATAATTTACAAATCTCAAAAACTGATATTGTATTCACAATAGAACATAGACAACATATCAAATGTCGAAAGTGAGACATTTTGAAATTTCATGCCAAATATTGGCTCATTTGAAATTTCATGACAGCAACACATCTCAAAAAAGTTGGGACAGGGGCAATAAGAGGCTGGAAAAGTTAAAGGTACAAAAAAGGAACAGCTGGAGGACCAAATTGCAACTCATTAGGTCAATTGGCAATAGGTCATTAACATGACTGGGTATAAAAAGAGCATCTTGGAGTGGCAGCGGCTCTCAGAAGTAAAGATGGGAAGAGGATCACCAATCCCCCTAATTCTGCGCCGACAAATAATGGAGCAATATCAGAAAGGAGTTCGACAGTGTAAAATTGCAAAGAGTTTGAACAGATCATCATCTACAGTGCATAATATCATCAAAAGATTCAGAGAATCTGGAAGAATCTCTGTGCGTAAGGGTCAAGGCCGGAAAACCATACTGGGTACCCATGATCTTTGGGTCCTTAGACGGCACTGCATCACATACAGGCATGCTTCTGTATTGGAAATCACAAAATGGGCTCAGGAATATTTCCAGAGAACATTATCTGTGAACACAATTCACCGTGCCATCCGCCGTTGCCAGCTAAAACTCTATAGTTCAAAGAAGAAGCCGTATCTAAACATGATCCAGAAGCGCAGACGTCTTCTCTGGGCCAAGGCTCATTTAAAATGGACTGTGGCAAAGTGGAAAACTGTTCTGTGGTCAGACGAATCAAAATGTGAAGTTCTTTATGGAAATCAGGGACGCCGTGTCATTCGGACTAAAGAGGAGAAGGACGACCCAAGTTGTTATCAGCGCTCAGTTCAGAAGCCTGCATCTCTGATGGTATGGGGTTGCATTAGGGCGTGTGGCATGGGCAGCTTACACATCTGGAAAGACACCATCAATGCTGAAAGGTATATCCAGGTTCTAGAGCAACATATGCTCCCATCCAGATGACGTCTCTTTCAGGGAAGACCTTGCATTTTCCAACATGACAATGCCAAACCACATACTGCATCAATTACAGCATCATGGCTGCGTAGAAGAAGGGTCCGGGTACTGAACTGGCCAGCCTGCAGTCCAGATCTTTCACCCATAGAAAACATTTGGCGCATCATAAAACGGAAGATACGACAAAAAAGACCTAAGACAGTTGAGCAACTAGAATCCTACATTAGACAAGAATGGGTTAACATTCCTATCCCTAACCTTGAGCAACTTGTCTCCTCAGTCCCCAGACGTTTACAGACTGTTGTAAAGAGAAAAGGGGATGTCTCACAGTGGGAAACATGGCCTTGTCCCAACTTTTTTGAGATGTGTTGTTGTCATGAAATTTAAAATCACCTAATTTTTCTCTTTAAATGATACATTTTCTCAGTTTAAACATTTGATATGCCATCTATGTTCTATTCTGAATAAAATATGGAATTTTGAAACTTCCACATCATTGCATTCCGTTTTTATTTACAATTTGTACTTTGTCACAACTTTTTTGGAATCGGGGTTGTATATCACGTTCTGTCTTTAATATCACGTCAGCATCACTGAGAGAGTCATCACTGAGTTCTGTGCTCACGAGATGCAGACAGATGACAGACGGACTGTAAAGTCATGTCTAAGGCACATTTAAAGATGGACTGGGATTATGGCTCTGTCTAGTCTGAAGATTTGGCTCAGGGGGAGGAGTGTGTTTTCGCCCCACTGGACCCTGAGAGTGAGGAGTGGATCATCAGTCCATTTCACTGAGAGTAATGATACGTTTTCATTCATTCATTCATTCATTCATTCATTCATATCTCTTACACTGCAGTACATTACATTTACAAAACCAGCAATGGAAAAGAGCAACAATGAAGAATTTTCACTTATTTTATTTATTTTTCTACTAACTATTCAGAAAATTGCCAAATAAACCATTTTTGTTGTTTTGCTTCATGAATCAGTGTCTTTACTTTATTCTCAGTGAAGTTGATCTTTCTAGACCCTTTGACATGCTCGCGAGCAGGCTACAGGGCTCGTCAAGGGGGAGTGGTTTACCATATATGGTTATCTGAGGGCACGTCTTTATGCAAATGAGCATGCAAAGTTAGAATGTGTGGGATTTATTACTCGTATAGCTTATGTGCACAAGTGAGTCACAAATTTAGAACTTGTTCTATGTAGACTTTTATAAAGAAGAAACTGTTAAATTTCGTAGCATCCATTTAGCGTAAAGTTAGCGCACATTAGTCTAAAATGTTTTATTTCTCTTATACAACATAAATTTTCCAACAATTACAATATAAATCCTGTAACCTGACGAGTTTCTGTTTCTGAGCTTCTCCGGGTCATCGTTTGTGATCGGGATAAGAAAAGATAAAATGACATGATGCTGTTGGTTCGTATTATTTTCCCCACACACTCGTGCATGGTGACATCAACAGCAAAAAAAACAAAAACAAAAAAACAACAATTACAGACATGCAAAAGTCACTGCGTTTTAATGGAACATTGCAAATACTGTATAGAAATAAAGAATGTCATATTTTCTGTGATTAATAGCGATGATTCGTGCACCATGTGGTGAAAAAGGTCAGTTCTGATGAGAAACAGATGAAGACAAATGAATTATCCGTGTTTACACGTCATTAGCTTGAAAGTTCTAAGGTGCACAATGATCTGAATTTGTATGTATGTATTTATTTATTTATTTAATTTATTTGACCCGAATACATTTTTATTTATTGTAGAATAGAATAGAATAGAATAGAATAGAAATTAACTTCTTTCGGTGATCTTTTTCTTTTTTCGTCCAAATATTGTTATTATTTTTTAAACTTTATTTTACTTTTGAATTGTTTAGCAGTTTTGAAAGCCCTTTAAAAAAAAACCCACAACATTGACACATTTATTAAAATTTCATCATCAGTATCAGCTTTCTACGCGCACCTTCAGGAAACTTTTTACTCTCATGGATGCATCCTAGACTTCTTTTTTTTTTTGCCTCTGCATGGTATTTGAAACACACACACACACACACACACACAGTCTGAAACGATGGCTTGGCTCTACATCGTGCCAGTGCGGCTGTGCGTCGGTCGTTAAATACTCGAGCAGGTTGTCACGCTCGTCACACTCGACTGTGGAAGTACACTACTGAGTGCAAAAACTGCACAACATTACATCACTGTGACATCATCCCCTTAAACTCGCAGCTCTCTCCAAGAACATTTTGTGTGTGTGTGTGTGTGTGTGTGTGTGTGTGTGTGTGTGTGTGTGTACTAGTGTGTAGTGTCTGTGTTGACTCGGTGGTTTGTAAGGAGGGAGTCGGTACCACGGAAATGTGCAGAGGTCTGTGTAGTGTGTGTGTGTGTGTGTGTGTGTGTGTGTGTGTATGGTGATAGATTGGTCTGGGAGAGCAGGGATGCAGATCCACTCATCAAGATTGATGTTCTGCCATTCGGCTTTAAGTGCAATTAAAAACCGGGGCCTGCTCTTGGCGCCATCGTTCATGCTAACACCAAGGGGACTCGTTTTAAGGTGAAAGAGATGCGTTTATTCCCCCGCAGCTCGCATAATTCATAACCGATTTCTCTTTTTTCATGCCATGTTTCTCTCTGCTAATTTTCACAAACCTTCTCAGGCTGTACGTGAACGGAAACGACATCAAAGTTTGGAAATTCTTTATGTGAATCAGGTTATGAACCTCTGCTTCCGTACAGGAGGTGACCGGTACTATCCCTCCATCTAGTTCTTTCCCTCCCTCCCTTTTCCCCTCCTTTCCTCCCTCCACTGTGAAGCCATGCGCTGCTCCATGTCTATGTCAAGTTGTTAACCTCGTGTCAGCAGCGGGTTTAGGCCGCCTTGATGGATGAGTCCGCGTGGAATTTTTCAAAATGAAGTGAAAGAGGTGTGGCATGTGCTCTCTCTCACTATATATATATATATATATATATATATATATATATATATATATATATACAGTATATCCTTTATATCGACACCATGGTACAGCTGCAAACATGCAAACACACATATGCACACCCAGGAGGCATTTAGTCTCCTAATTAGTGCAAGTCTGCGATCACACTTCACTAGTAGACTCAAGATCATTTCCTGGTACAAATTAAACACATCTCATGACATTTAGCATCTACAAATAACCTGAATCTTCATTAAATCTAATTTAGTTTAGTTTTTCTAATTTCAGCTTCCTTGTTTCCCATCATAACTTTGTTTCAGTGACAAGTTATGAAGCATTCATATTAATAAGGGTTCTTCTTTAAAAGTTCTAAATTGAACTCTATAGCAATGTGTTTCCTGTTCATAAAACATTCCAAGTAGAATTTTCCCTGACACCTGATTATTTTTGTTCAGTGGACCGAAAGCTACTGAATTCGAATCACAGACTTCCAATTTTATTAGTTTTTTAAGCAGAGCAATGAATGAATTTATCTCCACATGGCCCTAAACTCTCCGTTATTTTTTCCTGCTTCACCATGACCCAATTCAAGATACTACATCATGCATCACATCATGTGGTGGGCTTTTGCCGTTCACGCAAGGCATTGTGGGATACAAATTTGAAACAGGAGAGAAAAATGGAGGACGTGAGTGTGCGAATGAAACATGAAAGAGCGACTACAGTAACGGAAAGAAAGCGAGAAGAAAAGACGTTATGTTCTATACGAAGGAAAGGAAACGCAGGACCAAACTAATAAATATGGGCGCTCAGCGAGCACCTCGGTGTGATCAGCTGTTCGTTTAGCGACAGAATGATGGAACTGTCAGTGTACGCTCAAAGGGAAACCTGTAGATGGCAGTAATGCAACACTGTGGATGCCAGCTGCCGTAAAACCCAAAAGAAGAAGAAGAAGGTAAACCTGCGCATGCGCACACGGACTTCCTCTGTCTGCTTGACTGCACAAAGAAGCGAGCGATTTCATACCCATTATTTGCTTTAATCCCCTCAAATTAAATAACTTCCCAGCCACAGAATGGCCTGATATTTTGTGAAATATTACAGAAATAAACAGATATCACAATCACCACATTTCAGACGGAACTAAATTTCACCGGTTTTATGAAATCAAAAGGCCGTCTAGCTTTAAAATAAGATGATTTTACAAATAACACTGTTGATTTTTTTTTGAAGAAACATCATTTCTTCATCCCTTCTTTGGAGGTCATTTGGAGCACTGAAATCTTTAAATCTCTAAACCCCAAGCTTGGTGACTGGAAATGCTGAAAACATTACCATGCTGAGCGATGCTTTGTCTTTGTTATGGTAACACCAACACTTAATGACGCTTTTACTATAAATGCGTGTATATTCATTTTCAGAATTACATGTAACACACAGAAATTGAGATTTTAACTAATATGATGTGCTACATATAAAAATCACCATTCCCCAATTCCTGGTCTGCCATATTTCTTAAAAAAAAAAAAAAGGACTATTGTTTGTCAGCGCTTTGCTCAGCTGTCTATTCTGGATGGGAAGATCAGATTAACAAGAGGCCTACAGCTCTACAAACCAGAGTCTCTACATTGGCCACAATGACTGCACCCATCCATCATGCCTGTCTTAACAAGCACTGGGGGTCTCGGGTCTGGATAAGAGCTGGTTAAAATTTAACCCGCCGGCAGCCTACACACTGAGGCCTATGCCCTCTGCTCGCCCACTCATCCACTACCGGTAGTGCCCTACATGCCCTACACGCCCTACACACTCTCTACAGGGTCCATGTGGGTGAGGGTGGTGACATGGGGTGTGTTAACTTTGAAGAAATCATGCAAGGAATATAGAACCAGGCACGTGCCAGGTGGAAAAATGGAACTGGAGCATATAGTGTGCTGAGAGTTGGTAATGATTATCTGAATATGCCTCAGGTGTTGTTTGGCTTTTTAACCATTACTCTTGGAGGAAAATGGCTAACCTTGCTTGTTTTAAATGCAGCCATTCTTTTCAGATGACTTCTTTGCATTGATGATTCCAGCTTCAAGATTCCCTCCATCCAACACACAACTGACACTTTTAATCAAATCCCAAAGTTCTGGCAATAAAATGGCAATACATTTCATTCACAGGGTTTTGTATGGCTTGACATATCCTAAGGCTAATAATAAACAGATTACAAAACTTTCTAGAAAAAGAGAAGATGGAACTTGCTTCGGGGATGTTCCAACATTAAATGTGACTACAAAGGGATAAAAATTATGACTGTTTGTAGTTTTGATGCAATGCCACACTTCAGGATGTGCTGTTATAAGAAAACGAGACCACCAATGATGGCGTAGCTCACTCAGGCCCTGTCTAGTCCAGAAGGAACAATCTAAAGTGGGGCCACCTTGCACAATAAATGTTGCAAGCTATCGTCATCGTCATCGTTCGTATGAACCGACCAGGAGTCACAGTGGGAGGTCGGGGCAAGAGATCCAGTTGACAGTGGGGCCATCAAGAGTCTTTAGTCCCAGGATTCCATTGGGGGCACCAAAGACAGGATTCGAGTAGGTGGCTCACAGTTTAGGGGGTGCCAAAGGAGCAGTTCTCAGAAGCTGCCACGCCAATGGTGTGAAGGAAGGCCTGAGTTTTCCCCAAACTGGTGCTAAGACTGTTCAGCCTGACCCAGGCAGGGCGTAGGAGGGAGTGCCCAGCAGGTTTAGTGGAGGGCTCAGGGGTATAATTGTGCAAGGTGGAATTAGCACCCTCCCATTCCTTGCGCCACTGATCCATGACCCAATCAGGGGTGAGGGGGGGTGCTGTTCTCAAACTCTGCAGCACATACAGCAAAGTGCTTGCGGTTAACGCTAATGTTAAGGTTGCAAGTCATATACACTATATACAAGCTATATATAGAAGCTTATACACCCTAGGAATACCAACCTATTTGCCAGAAAGAATTGACTGAGAAGAAGCAATTTTTGTTGAGCTGCTCATTAAGGCTTAATTAGTCCATAACTTCATTAATAACTGTAATTAAGTAAATCTGGGTAGAAGTTATATGCACCCTAGGTACTCCTACCTTCATGCCAAAAAGAATCAAAATCAGTGAAGAATTGAGGGAGAAGAAGCAATTTGTGTGGAAACAGCTCGTTAGGGATTGATTACTCCATATCTTCATTATTAATTGCAATTATGCAAATTTGAGTAGAAGCTATATGCACCCCAGGCAGACCTACCTTCCTGCCAAAAAGAATAAAAATAAGTAAAAAATTGAGAGAGAAGAAGCAATTTTTTTGAAACATGGACAACGCCGGACGGACGATGGACAATGCATGATGGCATAAACTCATCACCTGTCAGCCGTATGAGCCATTAACCAATATCCCAGAGTTAAAGTGATTCATTTTCATGACACCACCCCGTCAATTAATATTCTCTAATAAAAGCACACCCCATTGTGTTTTGTTGTGTTTTTCGTGTAGTAATATGTAAGGTATGGCCGGTATGCAGATGGCACAACACTATGTGCCTGTCTAAAGTCTGGAAGTTTTTGATGCTGGCAATTTCTCACCTGGTGATTACGGTCAGCTGTACTCATATCGAAGGCGTTGGTTCAATACGTTCAGGTTCACTAACAACTTCATCAATGAATAGAACCATCAATCATACTTGATGTGTGAATCGGCAACTTCGCCCGAGGCTGGAGAGAGGCCCTGTGGTTGAGGAGGTTATGAGTTCATAGGGCGCTTTTGAGGGCAAATGTCCTAGAGGAAAAATGCATGAAAGGAGGAAAACTTTGGTATCATTATGAATGAGTATGGGTACATACACACAGTATGGTTATCCCACATCCACCCCTGAGTGCTGAGGCCATTTCTGCTCTGCCTGACTTGATTAGTCTTGAGGAATATGACTTGACCCTTTTATGGGGGAGTTAATAATGTATTAATTTCTGCCAGTTTCACACACAGCACCCGGATAGTTGGTTGGAACATAGAGGGTTGACCAGAAGCTTTCATCATAGTGAGGCTTGAGCTGTCCGATTGCACAAACCTAAGAATCTGTCATGTGTCAGTCCTTGTTTCCTGCCTGTTCACTGAGTCCCGATGACACACAGTGGCTTCCTTTGGCCTCGTTCATAAATAACATTAGAGAAATTGTGTTTGGTAAGGGTAAGGGTCAGACAGACACAGCAACGGGAACATCCATGGATCCCGCAACAGCTATGAACTGTGTATTCCATTGTACTCAACCTCTGCATTTCCCTGCTATAGTTTATTCTCTGGGAGCAAAGAAACTATCCGGTGGAAACCGAACACACTCGACCTGATCCTCCTCAGTCCCTCTGAGGCCAATGAGAAGGTCTTGAATATTTCAACAGGAGAAATGAACCAAGGTCTCCCTGGACTAATCCAGTGCAAGATTGCCCCAATTTGGGATTTACAACCCCTCTCGATGTAGGTATTTTACTGTTTATGCATCTTTAGTTGCTTGAAATAGGGGCCGGGGGAGCATTCTGGACAAATTTAAAACATAAAGAATAATTAAAAATAAATGCCTGGATTTCGTCTTCTCACATGTGCCCGGTTTTCCTTTTTTTTAACAGCCCACTGATTCATTTTTAATGAGGCTTTGAATATTAACTGGGCTTGGTTCAAAGTGCCATCTCCCATGAGTGGGAAACGGATCCCTCCTCTTGGCTAATACAGGGTGGGGGGCAGTTTACAGAGGGTTCATACGGTATGTAAGGACTTGTTCTGGTCAATTACAATTACAATCTCACACAGCAGGGGAGGCATCGTCTTCATTTGCTCTCCCTGTGCCTCCTGTGGAAAAACTCAAAACTCTGTATGATAACAGAAAGATCACTGACCAAAATATTGTTGGGTGGATATCACACACACTGAGCAACTTGGTCTCCTAGAAGCATAATGAAGTGTATTAACACGGGCACAAGTCTGCTCGTTGTGTGTTTCATTTCTTTGTAGGCCTGCAGGGCATCCTGGGACCTGGAGTCAAAGAGAAGGCGATCTCTGGACCTTGACCTCCTGCTGAGTCGCTGATCCCTGTTGTGCTCTCAGCCCCTTGGTTTTTGTCATGGAGCTTCTTGGGAAGCAGTGATTAATGGGACGCTGTCGTTGCGAACTCAGTTTCAGGCTGCTCTGTCTTACTTCTTTTAGTAAGTTTTGGATGAATGGGGAGAGATTCAACCACAGCAGGAACACTTGTCCTAGCAGGCCTTGATTGGAGAACCTGGCGCATAATGGAGCCCTAGCTTGGGCCTTTTAAAAGACAACATGTTTATGGCTACTTAGAGGAAATTGATTTGATTGCGCCCCAAACATGTGTGTTAACACCCTTGGCACTTTTATTGGCCATTTGTCTCCTGTGTCACAGCGTGGCTGATTTATGCCTGCATCAGGCTCTGTGTGTGTGTGTGTGTGTGTGTGTGTGTGTGTGTGTGTATGTGTGTGTGTGTAGGTTAGCTTGTGTATTTATGCATGATTGTGTAAGTGTATATGCACATGAACCCTGTGTGTGCGTTTATATTTATAGCGGAAGGTGGTAATAAGCGATGCTCTGGAAGTGCACTTTAACTCCCTGCCAGTCACACAGGCAGCATGATTAACAGTACATTAGGGCAGCTGGGCCTCGGAGTAAACACACTTGCTCACAAATATTACCGCCCCAGAATTGATGTCTACACACACACACAGGCTCTGGTGCTCACACTTCCTCCCAATAGACTCCTGCAATTCACAAATGACAAGCCTGAGTTTCCAAACATATTTCATTTGTCCATGCTTTCACATTAAGCTGGGAGGAAATTGTAAGTGCTACTTTTAATCATTATGTAAGGTCCGGAGGAATTATTGGATTGGATTTAGTGTACATGGTGAGGACCTGTACACCTCATAAAGCAGTGAATGCAGGGTTCCGGAAATGGGAGAAGCTACATGGAGTGCTTGTGACTCATCTGAGGCTTTCCTCAGTTCTACTTTGAGAAATAGAGGTTCTATCCTCAGGGTCCTTTGGTTTGTTCCTCTGGGAAATCCTTTGAAAGGTGTATTTAAAAATACATATAATAGATGCTGTACTTTTCAGAAAGGGTTATACGAAGAAGCCTAGAAACATGAACGATTAAAAAAACCCTCTTTTTTATATAAAGATGACAAATATAAGGTTCCATCAAGCACTCAAGCATTTTTCAGATCGTCCCTCAGATGCTTAAAAGTTCTACATAGAACCCTCTCACACTTTTTCTGGTTTATGACCATTATTTTTAGTACAATGACATTTATTTCTAGATTATGCCATTTAATTCTGGACTATACTTTTAACTTCTGGATTATGGCTTTTATTTCAGGACGATATCTTTCAATTTTGAAATATGTAATTTCTTTCCAGATTAGGACTTCTATTTCTCAGTTATGACTTTTATTTCTAGGTTACGGCTTTTATTTCTGGATTATGACATTTAATTCTGGATTACATTCTTTAATTCTGGATTATGACTTTTATTTCAGGACTATGACTTTCAATTATGAAATATGCCATTTATTTCCAGATTTTTACCTTATTTCTAGGTTATGACTTTTATTTCTGGATTACAACATTTAATTCTGCATAACATTCTCTAATTCTGGACTACAATTTTTTTTATTTCAGGACTATGACTTTTAAGTATGAAATATTTATTTCCAGATTATGACATTTATTTCTGGATTACAACTTTTTTTTTTCTAGGTTATGACTTTTATTTCTGGATTACAGCATTTAATTCTAGATAATGTTCTTTAATTCTGGACTACAGCTTTTAATTCTGAAATATGGCTTTTATTTCAGGAGGATGACTTTTAATTATGAAGTATGTCATTTATTTCCACATTATGATTTATTTCTAGGTTACAACTTATTTCTAGATTACAACATTTAATTCTGGATTACTTCCTTTAATCCTGGACCACAACTTTTAATTCTGGATTATGGGACTTTTATTTCAGGACTATGACTTTTAATTATACAATATGTCATTTATTTCCAGATTGTGACTTATTTCTAGGTTACAACTTTTATTTTTGGATTACAACATTTAATTCTGGATCATGTTCTTTAATTCTGGACAACAACTTTTAATTCTGGATTATGGCTTTTATTTCAGGACTATGACTTTTAATTATGAAATATTTATGCCCAGATTATGACACTTAATTCTGGATGATACCTTTAACATCTGGATTATGACTTTTATTTCTGGATTATTTTTCTTTATTTCTTGACTACAACTTTTTAATCTGAAATATGTAATATATTTATGAATTATGACATTTATTCTTGGACTATGATTTTTGTTTTGAGATTACAACTTGTATTTCCGGGGCGGCACGGTGGTGTAGTGGTTAGCACTGTCGCCTCACAGCAAGAAGGTCTGGGTTCGAGCCCCGTGGCCGGTGAGGGCCTTTCTGTGTGGAGTTTGCATGTTGTCCGCATGGGTTTCCTCCGGGTGCTCCGGTTTCCCCCACAGTCCAAAGACATGCAGGTTAGGTTAACTGGTGACTCTAAATTGACCGTAGGTGTGAGTGTGAGTGTGAATGGTTGTCTGTGTCTATGTGTCAGCCCTGTGATGACCTGGCGACTTGTCCAGGGTGTACCCCGCCTTTCGCCCGTAGTCAGCTGGGATAGGCTCCAGCTTGCCTGCGACCCTGTAGAACAGGATAAAGCGGCTACAGATAATGAGATGAGAAGAGAACTTGTATTTCTAGATTATGGCTTTTCTAGATTACAAACTTTATTTAAGGACTCCTACGTAGGGAGCTTTTTCCAGTTGTAGCACATGGACAGTCTTCTCCTGAGTCCCTTGCGATGATAGGACAGTGAGACGTAACCAGGTTGTAAACAGGTTCTTCTCATATTTACCTTGCATTCCGAGGCCACAGTTCATGTCCCAGACTATATCTATTGATTCCAGGTCGAGCGGGACGATGCCCCTGTGCCAGATCTGATTCACTGAAAGCAGTTCGCAGGAATTCAATTTCACTTCTCGCTGTCAAGTCCAATGTTGGCTTCTCGCGTCCCGCATGAACCAATGTCACCTTTTAAACACTGAGCCTAGAGAGATGAACGGTTGGAAATGAAGGACTGAGAGGCAGCGAGGAGAAGAAATAAAGCGCGTTCCTCATCCATCTCTCAGCGGCTTAGTGCGGGAATAAAAGATGCTCCACAGCGCTCCTTAATTCATGCAAATTGAAAAGCGCTATCGATCGATAATTGATTTATATTGATACACATGCAGTGCTCTCTTTTTTCTTTTTATCTTCCTTTCTCAACAACACTCTCTCTCTCTCTCTCTCTCTCTCTCTCTTCTCATTTGGCTAAATCAAATTTATCTGTCACCGAGTTCCTCACATCCACTCATCCATCAACTCCATCACATCACATCATTCAAAACCGATTCTGTGTCTGCAGATTAGATATTTTTCACCATGAACTTATTGGATGTTTTTTTTTTTTTTTAATGAGAGGGTGACCAAAAAAAAAAGCTTTTTTTTTTTTTCATTTGTGTTCATTTAGTCTGACCAATACAGAATTACATTGGCTCTATAAGGTTAATCCTGGTACCATGACGTGACATGGATGTAATTTCCATCTTTATACAACAATAGGAGATTAGGATGTGTGTATACACAAGGAATAAAACACTGTGACTTGCAGCTGCACTTCTTATTTATGGAATAATTAGCTGTTAATACGACATATTTACCAATTTTGTACTTTCGTTAATAGTTAATGTTATGTGAGTCGACCTCATGTACCATACAAGAGAATCGGGACCTCCATCTACAGGGGGTTGATCCAGATTTAGGCACGTCTCTAAATCTAACAGCTAACTACGATTTCTGTAAGCTAGTTGGCCCTTGGTGTAAAAGCTAAGCCCCATGTGTGGCTTTAAACTGTGTTGAGATCAGTCCGACTCCTCACTGCCTGTAAATCAGCTCCAGCACAGGGACGTATAAATCCACTGATTTCTCCCTCAGTGTCTCTGATTTCAAGAAGGCCGAGGAAATAAAGAAACAGTCAGGACAGGATTAAAGGCAGCCAAGAGCCTTGTTTGGAGGACGTACACTATACTACGGTGGCTGGGAAGTGCAGAACAAAATTACAAAATGTGAAACACTTTTACATTTTGCAAAACAAAATTACATTAGCAAAACACTTACAAAGGACAAAACAAATTTACGTCTTAGAAAACAAATTGACAAGATGTGAAACACTTTTACGGGCGCCGAGACAAATTTACAAGTGGCGGAACACTTTTACAGTGTAGTGGTTAGCGCTGTCGCCTCACAGCAAGAAGGTTCGGGTTCGAGCCCAGTGGCCAATGGGGGCCTTTCTGTGTGGAGTTTGCATGTTCTCCCCGTGCCCGCGTGGGTTTCCTCCGGGTGCTCCGGTTTCCCCCACAGTCCAAAGACATGCAGGTTAGGTTAACTTGGTGACTCTAAATTGAGCGTAGGTGTGAATGTGAGTGTGAATGGTTGTCTGTGTCTATGTGTCAGCCCTGTGATGACCTGGCGACTTGTCCAGGGTGAACCCTGCCTCTCACCCATAGTCAGCTGGGATAGGCTCCAGCTTGTCCATGACCCTGCACAGGATAAGCGGCTACAGATAATGGATGGATGGATGGATGGGACACTTTTCCCAGTCTTGAAACAAATTTACAAACAAAAATCTTCACGGAAGGGGAATGCACCAAATTCTGCAAGCGACCCGGAAGTGTTAGTGAGCGGTCAATTCGTATTGTCTTCTATGGAGTTTATGGTGACGGAACATCGATTGTGACCTAATGATGTTTTGCCCCTTTTGTGGAAAACACATGAACTGCTTAACGCAATTACGGTCTCTAGATTTTTTAAAGGACATGGACCAGACAGAAGGACCAAGTGCACAGGGAACAAGACAACGGCTGTGTCCGAAATCACTCACTCATTCACTACTCACTATTTAGGGAAGTCTATATAAAGGACTATATAGTGAATAATGAATGATTTCGGAAACAGAGAACATGAATTGACCGCTCACTCCATCACTTCCCGGCCACTGTACTTCTGGGTTGCTTGCGGCATTTGGTACGTTCCCCTTCCTTGAAGATTTTCCTTTGTAAATTTGTTTTGGGACCAGTAAAAGTGTTCCGCCACTTGTAAATTTGTCTCAGCGCTCATAAAAATGTTTCGCATCATGCCAGTTTGTTTTCTAAGATGCACATTTGTTTTGTCCTTGGTACTGTAAAAGTGTTTTGCTAATTTAATTTTGTTTTATAAAATGTAAAAGTGTTTCACATTTTGTAATTGTGTTTTACACTTCCCAGCCGCCATAGTATACCCTATATGGGAGGAAAGTATTAACTAAAAATGATTAACCAGTTTCTCAGAGTTTGGTTCTTCAAGCAAGACGAATGGAGTTCAAAGTTCAATCCTTTACTCTTTACCTTAGGCCCATGTTGCAATTAGTGCTAGCAAACAGTCAAAGTGCATGTTGCTGATTAAAGCACAAAAAATATTTTCATTAAAAAAAAAATCACAGAAAGTCTCATCTCATTATCTCTAGCCGCTTTATCCTTCTACAGGGTCGCAGGCAAGCTGGAGCCTATCCCAGCTGACTACGGGCGAAAGGCGGGGTACACCCTGGACAAGTCGCCAGGTCATCACAGGGCTGACACATAGACACAGACAACCATTCACACTCACATTCACACCTACGCTCAATTTAGAGTCACCAGTTAACCTAACCTGCATGTCTTTGGACTGTGGGGGAAACCGGAGCACCCGGAGGAAACCCACGCAGACACGGGGAGAACATGCAAACTCCACACAGAAAGGCCCTCGCCGGCCATGGGGCTCGAACCCAGGACCTTCTTGCTGTGAGGCGACAGCGCTAACCACTACACCACCGTGCCGCCCATCACAGAAAGTAAGCTTAAAAAAAAAAATCACAGATTGGCAGGTAGGCAGCTCGGCATCTTCAAATCACAGGTCTATATCAGTGCACATGTTTAATGATCTTTATTGAGGATGCCAATGTCACAGAAGTGATTTACAGAAGGGTCCTCAAAAAATTTAATTAAAAACTATATATATAATACAGGTAAAATTGTGCAGTAGGTTCAAGGTTGTCATAGCCGGGGGTGCCAGTGGGGATAAGCTCCCACTCCCATATGGTGAGTGTCTCAAATAGCCTCTGACTACCAAGTCCAACTCCTAGCCTGCTTGTATGGCTTAGCCTTTAAGCCCAGCGAACCTGTTTGTACTGATAGGAGAAGGAGCGAAGGCGGATCTCTGGCACCTTAAAACCAGTTGCTTTGGGTAGGTCGAGCTCATCAGCCTGGGAAGGCAGTCTATCTAGGAGAAGGAAACTCTGATCTCAAACCTCTGCTGCCTTGCGGCCATATCTAGCCATGGAAAAGGCTTCAGGAGTAAACCTCAAGGAGTGGAGCCCCTAAGGCGGTAGGATCGTCAATCTTGACTTCCTTCTGGCAGCTTCTGCAGCCAACCTGGTGCCAAATGTACTGCTTTGCTTTGCTTTCCTTTGGACCACACCGGCAAGGTGGAGAGGGGGGTTCTGGTGTCTGGGCAGCCTTGGGTCACCATACACCTTGCTCAGTTCTGTGCCCCAGAGAGGTCAGTTTGGTGTTGCTGTAAGCAGCAAAAAACAACACGGAAGGCAACAGTCTACAAGTTATAAGTCCAGCCTGACTGGCGTAGGGTAGGGCGCTACGGGTTGCCTCCGTCAGTGGGAGGGATCATTGCAGTCCCACTGGTCAGCTACTACCCGCCTTAAAGCCAGGCAGCCCCCGGCCAGTAAAGGTGACAACCCGCCTCAGTCTGCCTGCTTCAGTGGGTGCTTGGAGCTTAGAGAACCTTCTCAACAAGCAGCGATGACAAAAATTGTGCAGCTATGAAATAGTGCATTTTAAATATAAAATGTCTTTTCTGACTAGAAAACTACTTTGCAAAGGCCTTTTGTTAAACTTTCTTAATGATATCACTTCCCTCAAGGACTTATCGAACTTGTTCCAGTCATCTACAGCAAAATTTGTAGACGTCCACAAGCCCCGGTTTCTACTGGCTGCTGTTTTTTCGAATATTACTGTTAAATCTACTGTTATAGTTGTGATAAGCCATCTTGAAATTAATTTCAAACTGATAAGTGAACAGCTGGTTTAGACACTTGTAAATGAAAGTAGCTCGATGTTCAGCACGTCTGTGGCTTCGCAGCTTCTGCTTGCGCTTTTTTAAGGCCTCCGTTCCTGATCAAAAAAGGTAAATCCAAAATTATTCGTGCTGCTTTTTTGTGGAGAACTTGAAATTGCGCCATAAGAGCAGAATTTCCCCATCGCCCCGTATGATATCTGCATAGTCGATAATAGGCAAAATAATATCCAAGCCTCTAGGGGTAAACAAGCTTTGATTCGCCTGAGAAGACCCAGCTTCTTATTGAAATGTTCTTTACATGTTCTTCTCCGTTGTTGTTTCTCGAACAATCAGCTTACATTTGTATGACAGACGCTGCATATAATCTAAGGCTGTGAATGAACAGATAAAAAAAGAAATGTCCTGTTACTTGATGAAGATGTGTGTAACTGATGATATGGTGAAGTTCTCATGAACATTTATGGAAGGAGTCTCCAGTGTCAGCACTTTGTAACTGTCACAGTTAAGTGTTGCAGTTTCTTGATAACATTATAGCTGTGCTTGTTATTTTTTTAACTCATCTGGCCATACAGTATTGCCATGGCGTGGCATCCATTATCCGTCCGTCTGTCATCCACAATTCAATTAAATCGTATCTCCTCCATCACAGTTCTCCATGGATTTCCGTTCCGATTCTTTTATTTGAAAGAACTCATCACGTCGCATAAAACTCGGTCATTGTTTTGTCAATTTTTTTGCTGACGAGTTTAGGACAAATTAACACATTTTCCAGGCCTCTCGCTAGAATTGTATCTCCTCTCTCATTTCTCATCCAATTCCAGTTCTGATCGATGTTTTGGGTCGATCTTTCCTCAGGGAACAAAATTTAGTCCTTTGTTTGGTCCTCTTTCACATGGTCACATTTCAGTTCTGTTTGATGGTTCGGTCATCATGGTTGTTTTGATGGCAGGCCAAATGAGCAACTACATCCTTGACATTCTGTTTTTTTAACCGTGTTAGCTTCATGAGAGAGAGATGTATTAGGCTACATCCACACGACAACGGCAACAAGATTTTTTTTTTTAAATATCGCGTCCACATGGGCAATGGATCAGTAAAATATCAGGTTCATATGGCAACGCAGCGCTTGCTGAAAACAATGCAATACACATGCCACACCTGTACGTGCGCTGTAAGACGGTCCCATCGGAGACACCAGAACAATAGAAGAAGTAGACGCATGCGCATAAACCCCTTCTTCTGTAGCATTAGCCACATAAAGTTTTGATTATTAATCAGTAGCGTAAAATGAAAGACGCGGAAAGAGGAATGAACGGGGGTAGATGGAAGCCGGTACGCCAACATTCTGATATCCTCCAGAATTCTTTAATGGTTCGGAATAAATTGAATGCTACACGTTGATGGATTACTTTGTTCTTCTACGCCCTTTTTGAGGAATGTATTGTCGGACTTAAACCAACATCTGAAGAGGTGAGATCGCTCCTTTTTTTTTTCCTATGTTTGCTGACGGGATTGTTTTTGTTTCTGGAAAGCGCACGGGCGGTGCACGGTTTGGTTATACTCAGTACTTCCGCAGTGTTTGGACTAAAGACTCTGCCCTAAGGGCTATTCTCTCACTCTCTCTCTCTCTCTCTCTCTCTCTCTCTCTCTCTCACTTTGCACCATTACACAATAATTGTTCATGTAAGCGCGTTTCATGAACCAAGTTATAGGATTTGTTGACAACTCGCATCGAGTTCGTTACACTTCTACCCGGCATGAAGCACTGACAGTCATGTGGTTGTGATGTCATCGTAAACAAATCCGTTCTACTCATCCAGACGACTTCGCAACGGGGCCGTTGCCAGATTTTTCCACTCTGGAACCCGTTCTCAAAAGATTTCGTTTTGGGGCACCCAAAACGCCGGTGCCGTGTGGACGCCAGGCCGAAACGATAAACAATTTTGTCAGATTCACCTGAATCCATTGCCGTGTGGACAGGGCCTTAGATTTGTATGTATTATACATGTAATCGAAACCTTTATTTAGTTTTGCAGCTAAATTAGCAAACAAGTAATGCTTCCAGTTTAGAATAGCGGTTGTGTCTAAAGTTTTGTCACAGTTTGATTTTTTCTAAAACAAACAAACAAACAAACAAAAAAGAAACAAATAAACAAATAAACAAAAGCTAAATCAGGCCCATTGTTTACACACATATTTAAATAATTTGTTATTTTCTTACTTTAATCCTAAATAAAACATCTCACTGGTGAATGATACGGTATGACACCCATCTTTGCCTCGGCTTATTGAATTAAATAAATGGAGACCTGGTTTTTGAATACTAAAACACCATGACATAATCAACCGCAAAGTTCAACCTGATCCTCCTGAATGCAGTTAATCACTTTCTAACAAGCTCTTTCAGCTGCGCTCGTACGAATAGTTAGCAAGATTAGCGGGCACGCAATAGGTTGATGTTATTGCCAAAACACACCACTCGGGATCTGCCGATTGCATCACGATGATGTCATGCCAGGGTCTGTGGTTAGACCAGGAGCGGTGATTGGACTCGTACTCGTAAACCAATCAGCAAAGATTGGTGAGTTCATTAAAGATGGTTAGCGCATGACGCTGATCGAGTTAGCGGTGATTAATTTTTAAGGAGATGGTCTAATGACTCCATTATATGCGTATCTGTTGTCATGAGAGGATGTTTTGATAGATCCAGGTTTATTGGCTGGTTGGTGATCTCACCTGGACAGTTGATTGGTTGGCACTGACACACGTGTCATTGATTGGAAGTTGAGACGTGTAGCGGGGAGTCAGTCGGTCGGTGGTGAAGGGTCTACCTTAATGACTCAAAAATTGTCAATTCGAACCCCAAGACATGCCAGAGAGCCTTGGATGGCCCCTGAGCATGACCTTTAAGCCTTAAAAGCTCCGTTCATGGCTTAGTCTGGATTTCTCGACGTGCACAAAACATAGTTATTGTTTCTATAGGAAAAGCTCATGTCAAAAAAAACCTCTATAGTTGTTTTTATAGAAAAAAAAAATCGAACACCCCTCCAGCATCAGCAAAAATAAATAAATAAATAAATAATATGGCAAACAATAAAATAACAAACAAACAAATAAAAGATAAATATATATACCCCCCCCCCCCATTTGGCCCTTTTTAATGCAAATGTTTTATTTAAATTTTCCTGATTTTTTGAAACAACGATTTTTTCTCAGATTGCTGATTTAGATGTCTGTTTTGAGGGAACCAAGCACCAAAGGTGTTTACCTGGATTGGGTTTAGATGGTTTAACTTGACGTGTGTCCTTCTAGTTTTTTTTATTTGTTTGGTTGGTTTTAGTTTTTAGACATTTGGCCACTTTTTAATGAAGCGTTTACATTGACATATTTACATTTTCTTTCTTTTTTTTAAAGAATGTTTCTTTCAAGTTACTTTTTTACTTGCCTGCTTATCTTTTATTTACATTGGATTTCGATGAGTTCAGTTTTAACTGCGACGTGTCCTTCTTGTTTTTTGTTTGTTTGTTTGTTTATTTTAATAACATTGTCTTTAGTATATTTCTGTCCTATGTGGATTTACTGAACCTGAGCCCAGCCTTTATTTGTTGTTATTTAAACCATGCAGCATTCCTGGTGAAAAAAAAAAATTGCTGGCACAAATAATCTGGGCGGCACGGTGGTGTAGTGGTTAGCGCTGTCGCCTCACAGCAAGAAGGTCCGGGTTCGAGCCCCGTGGCCGGCGAGGGCCTTTCTGTGTGGAGTTTGCATGTTCTCCCCGTGTCCGCGTGGGTTTCCTCCGGGTGCTCCGGTTTCCCCCACAGTCCAAAGACATGCAGGTTAGGTTAACTGGTGACTCTAAATTGACTGTAGGTGTGAATGTGAGTGTGAATGGTTGTCTGTGTCTATGTGTCAGCCCTGTGATGACCTGGCGACTTGTCCAGGGTGTACCCCGCCTTTCGCCCGTAGTCAGCTGGGATAGGCTCCAGCTTGCCTGCGACCCTGTAGAACAGGATAAAGCGCCTACAGATAATGAGATGAGATGAGACAAATAATCTGATTGTTGCAGTTCAAGCTTTAAAACCCAGTGCTGAATTCCTGCTCTTCACCCCTGCTGCGAATTGCTTCCCTGGACTGTTTTGTTGGTCATTTATTACAGGCCATGGCTAAATGCTTTAAAAGCATTGATTTGCGTGAATTACAACATGACACTGGATTCTGTTTCAGCCAAGCGGGACACCAGAAGACAGATCTTGCATGTCCACATATCATAACGCTCTCTTGATATATATTTACCCCCCACGGCTCCAATCATCCTCACTTTATTGATCCTGACCCATAAAAGGTGTTTAATTCAATCCGAGGGAAGACGGAGAGGCGGCTTTTTGGCGTCCCTGTCGATAAGCGCTAAATCAATTAGAGCTGCTCGAACTGTCTCACACCCACACGCAGGTGCGAGCTGCAGCTTCCTGTGTGCATGTTGTACATGGTTTATTATGTTCCTTTATACCACAGCGCTGCCGAATGCTCGATTCTGATTGGTTAGGAAGTATTAATGCATTCGTACTAATATATTATTGTTTCTATAGTAACTCCTCATTCAGAAGGACTTCTACAGTGGACACTTCATATAAACAGACAAAAAAAAGTGTAATCATTGATATGATTAAATTTTCTCTCAGGACAAATGTGTTCATTTAACATTTCTGGAAGGAGTCTCCAGTGTCAGCGCTTTGTAACATTCAGAGGTGAAGCTGTAACGTTAAGTTTTCAGACGGCTTCAGGACAGATGAGTTCTCAGTAACATGACAAGCTGCGCTTGTTTGACAGGAACTAATGCGTTTTTCAGATGCCTCACAACATTAACTGTAACTCCAACCCCAATTCCAAAAAAGTTGGGATGCTGTTTAAACTGGAAATAAAAACAGAATGTGATGATTTGCAAATCAGTGAAACCCTATATTTCACTGAAAATAGTACAAAGACAACAAATCAAATGTTGAAACTCAGAAATTTTATTGTTTTTTTCAAAAAATTTATGCTCATTTTGAATTTGATGCCTGCAACGTGGTTCAAAAAAGTTGAGACGGGCATGTTTACCGCTGTGTTGCTGCACATTTGGGAACTGAGGAGACCAATTGCTGTAGTTTTGAAAGAGAAATGTTGTCCCATTTTTTTCCTGATATACAATTTCAGTTGCTCAACAGTTCAGGGTCTCACATCTTTGTCATACTTTGTGTTTCATAATGCGAAAAATGTTTAAATGAGAGACAGGTCTGGACTGCAGCAGGCCAGTTTAGCACCTGGACTCTTTTACTATGGAGCCATGCAGTTTTAATATGTGCAGAAAGCAGTTTTGTCTTGCTGAAAGAAGGAAGGCCTTCGCTGAAAAAGATTTTGTCTGGATGGCAGCATGTTGCTCTGAAACGTGTTTATATCATTCAGCATTAATGATGCCTTCCCAGATGTACAAGCTACCCATCTCATGCGCACTAACGCCCCCTCATACCATCACAGATGCTGAATGCTTTTGAGCTGTGCACTGATAACAAGCCGGACGGTCCCTCTCCTCTTTAGCCTGGAGGACGTGGTGGCCATGATTTCTAAAAAGAATTTCTATTTTGATTCATCACACCTCAGGACAGTTTTCCACTTCGCCTCAGTCCATCGTAAAAGAGCTCGGGCCCAGAGAAGAGGGTGGGGTTTCTGGATATTGTTTATATCTGGTGTTATCTTGCATTTGTAGATGCAGTAATGAAGTGTTTTCACAGACGATGGTTTTCTGAAGTGTTCCTGAGCCCATACAGTGATTTCCACTACAGACACGTGTCTGCTTTTAATGCAGTGTCTCCTGAGGGCCTGAAGATCACAGGCATCCAATGTCAGTTTTCAGCCTTGTCTCTTGCATACAGAGATTTCTCCAGATTCTCTGAATCTTTTAACGATATTATGGACCATTGATGATGTGATCCACTTATTCTTTGCAATTTTACATTGAGAATGTTTTGCTATTCTTAAATTGTTGCGCTGTTTGCCCATGCAGTCTTTCACAGAGCAGTGAACCCCGCCCCAGCTTTACTTCTAAGAGACTCCGCCTCTCTGGGAGGGTATTTTTATACCCAATCATCTTACTGACCTGCTGCCAATGAAACTAATTAGGTTTTTTTTTAGCATTACACAACTTTTTCAGTCTTTTGTTGTCCCTGTCCCAACTTTTTTGAACCATGTTGCTGACATTAAATTAAAAAATGAGCAAATATTTCTCAAAAAAACAATAAAATTTCTGAGTTTCAACATTTTATATGTTGTCTTTGTACTATTTTCAATGAAATATAGAGTTTCCATGATTTGCAAAGTATCACATTCTGTTTGTATTTACAGTTTAAACAGCATCCCAACTTTTTTGGAATTGGGGTTGTATAAATGGCTAAAATGTAAAAAAAAAAAAAGCAACTTGCTTTGGTATAAGAGGAAAAAAAGTCTTCAGGATGTGCCGTTGTAGACAAATAATCAACTTTGGAGCTCTGTAACTCTGCTTCATCACACCACCTCATCACTGATTAGTTTACAATAACAGCATCACACACTGTGTGTTATTCCATACTTTAGTGTTCATCCCTTTATTGGCTTTTTTATTTGTCCTTTTCTTTCCCCTTCATTTATCTTACTTTCTTTTTCCCAGAGTCCCACTTCCTCTCTTTCTGTTCTTGCCACGTTGCACATAATGCAAAAACTTCAGGTGTTTGACTCATTATTAATGCAGCTGTCCCACGCCGAGGCCTCCGAGGACAATCAGGAGCCGTGATTGGTGAGGTTTATTTTAAAATGCTCGCTGGTGATTGGTGAGGCTCGTTTGAAACATGGCCCGTGCTCGTCTCGGTCGTCCCACACACTCCCTGAACGCCAAACCCTGGACGGCTCTCGCTGCACAAGACAATAAACGGATGATGAAATAAAAACGCTCGATTCATCAAAATCAGCCCCCCTCTGACTCCGCTGCCCAGCAAATTAAACAATATTTCATAATCACTCTACAAGCCTGACAATAGAAGCCAATTTGTAGCTAAAGGCACCTCCTAAGTGGGAGGAGTACAGGTTTACACAGACACACAGCGAGTGGTGTGGAGTTAATTACCAGCCCTGGACACGCTCCAGAGGACTGAGATGCTCCCGGCGTACCTGCCCAATCAACTGTCCTGGAACCGGACACCCAACGAGTCTTCATTTATCTTGTCGAGTGTGTAGGACGGCTAATTACTTCCATTCCAACCCCCTCAAACACATACCGTCCCACGCCTCTTCACTCTTTCAGACTCTCTGGCGCTGGACAACCGGGACAGA
This sequence comes from Neoarius graeffei, assembly GCF_027579695.1. Lineage (NCBI taxonomy): Eukaryota > Metazoa > Chordata > Actinopteri > Siluriformes > Ariidae > Neoarius > Neoarius graeffei. The sequence continues at coordinate 3,621,662 of NC_083581.1, forward strand.
GGAGTCGACCAATTAGTCGTCCATTAGAGCCATCACAGAGCTCGTATCAGCGCCAGAGCCGAGACGGCTAAAGGACCTAATAATCTGCTATGGGTTCATGGCTAAGGCTAATCCTCTGGGATGGGAGGAGAAGAGGAGGAGGAGAGGTCAGGAACAATTTTTCTGCTGCCAAAGATGTCGAGTTGGTGCAGTTACAGATGATTACAGATGATTACAGACGTCCTCCCTCTTCTGGTTCCAGCAAGGCCTGGGGGGGAAAAAAACAAAAAAACAACTCAGAACAAGTCTCTTCATTACAGAAAATGAAGTTATTCTTGCTTAATGGTGCATTATGACAATTCATTAGGAAGTGGTGTGATGTTTTTCTCCGTTTAACTTCGCTTAAGTGTTTCACAGAAAGAAACACACATCTACGGAGACAGATTACGACCCACTCACATGCCTTATGCGAACTATAGATTCAGAAATGATCAGCATGATGTGAGTTTAATTAAATGATGCTTCATCTGTTCTCGTATTTATTTCCATTAAGTGACGACGATGGAGGGAAAAGAGTCGTTAACTGTCAGTGATCAGGAGGGATGGAGCTGGGGACGGACTCCATCCTTGAACACAATTAATGACACTATAATCACAAAACAAGTCCCTTATCTGGGAGTGTTTGATGATACCGGCACGATCATGGGCTTAGTTGGATAAGGAAGAACCCCAGCTAAAGAAATTATCCAATTCTGAGTGCAGGGCAGCTGTTGGTGCATGATGGGTAATTGCGTCAGCGCTCCCCTCCCCCTGATTTTCGCCCCTAAAGCGGTTAGTTCTCATCGCGCGTCATCATTTTCCAGCGTCCCATCCATCTTCAGCCTTCGATTAATTCTTTTCATTTCGGCGCCTCTCTCATAAATCCTGGCACACTTAATTAATTTCGCTGGCAGCACGTGGGCCGCCATAAAAACAGAATTGTTCTCGCTCTCTCTCTTTTACAAGAAAAAAAATCCCCATATTAATTATGCTATTTTACAGCGATCTCATTGAAGGCTGTGTTTCATCTTTCATAATTAGATTTTCAACAACAGCAACGCAGCCAACAAAAGAGTCTAATTATGGATTTGGCGAAGGGCCGGGCGAGCCAGGATCGATGGGCCGCTTTTATTATTGTTATTGTTGTTGTTATTGTTCCAAAGTGGTGAGGAGGGAGATTACACACGAAGCCTCGACGCCAGCATAAATCAAATTTACAAGGATTGTTTGTTATGCTGCGACTCCAGGGGTTTGGCGACTCCTTGGCGTTGGGACGAGATGGTAGTTTGAGTTGAGTAAGAACTTTGAGGAAGTCTTTGGGTCTTTGGGCCAAATCTCACACACACATCATCGATGGATGGACCAGAATCACTTCCTGTTTTATCAGCTCCTTTTGTGGTTTCTTCAACATGGGGTTGATTAAAGTAGAGAAATTGCTTGTGAAAAAAAAAAAAAACTTTGGAAATGTTTACCTGGACCATCTAAATCAAATCAAAAAATCAAATCAAGTTTATTTGTATCGCGCTTTTAACAATAAACATTGTCGCAAAGCAGCTTTACAGAATTTGAACGACTTAAAACATGAGCTAATTTTATCCCTAATCTATCCCCAATGAGCAAGCCTGTGGCGACGGTGGCAAAGAAAAACTCCCTCAGATGACATGAGGAAGAAACCTCGAGAGGAACCAGACTCAAAAGGGAACCCATCCTCATTTGGGCAACAACAGACAGCCTGACTATAATATTAACAGTTTTAACAGGTATAACCCTCAACTGTCCTCATGGGGCCGTCCTTCACAGGAGCGGTGTGATAAAACTCTGACCAGACACAGGGCACCAGGATGGATCAAGCAGGTCCGAGGGGCAGGGGCATCTACACTCAGAACTGATCTGATTTTGCAAATATTTCATATTTCAAAGCATACAGGATAAAGATAAGTAATTATTTCTTCTACAGGTGCACCAATAAACCAATTCTTAGAGATATCGTCCAATACTGAGCACACATACAAGTACTTCAAGTTCTTCAGTTGTTCCAAAGTTCTTCTAGAACCCTTTTAGGTTGCTAATAACCCTTAATTATCCAGTGAACCCTTAAAAGAGCCCATGAAGAACTTTTCTAACCAAGATGCTTGACAGATAATTTGGAATGTGTACCTCACTTGCCCAGTTAATACATACACTCTTCAAGGTTCTTCAAGGTTTCACTGGATAATAAGTGTTCTTTGCATCCAAAATGTGGTTCTACTTGAGAAAAAAAAATTGCTTTAGGGTTTTAGATAGAACCTTTAAGAGTGTATTGTTTTTTGTGTTCCTTGTCGCTCATAGTTGAAATGAAAATTACACACTTGAGGGTATTTTGGTTGTCCCTATGTGGGGAATCCTGAAAGGTTCTATGTAAAACCTATGACAATGTTTTCCTATGAGAAAGGTTTCCAAGTAGAACCCTTTAAGAAAGCTAAGAACCCTTAATTATCTGGAGAACCTTTAAAGAAAGAAAGACCATCAAAAGACTTTGGAAGAGCATGCATTCTTAAAAACAAAAGGTTCTTCAAGGGTTCTTTAAGGATTCATTGGATAATTAGGGGCTTATCATCAAGAAAAGGGTTCTACTTGGAAAACAGATAAGAAATCACAGTGTTGTACTGTCGAACCTTCTCAGATACTGATTTTTGACCAACAGGGAATGCGTTCTTGAACCAGTTCTGTTCAGGATTCTTTGAACTTTGGTGCAAGCTGGCGAACCAGCCCCTGTTTCCACCAGTTTTGAGCAGAACCATTGTAATCGAAGATGCGTGTGTTGCATAATGCACAACGGAGGTAAACAGTAGTAGTGAGATGGTGGATCGCATTGATTACCTGCAAGTTTTTGCTTTGTTTTTGAAGAGATTTGTTTTCATTCCAATTTATTTCTTCAGATGTCTCCTTTTCCATTGTGCTCTCCATTACTGCACTCTACTTCCTCCAAACTCCAACTGACATGCCCACTGATATCATCACAGTTCATGCTGGAAAAACCAGCTATCTTTTGGTTTTAGCTGGGAACCAACTTTTTAGGTTCCAAACAAATTTATTTTTGTGGACGTGCTCCAAATGGCTCAAAATTTGGTGCATGAACCAGAACTGAATCCATTCCCTGTTGGTGGAAAAAGGCTATCAGAGATAAAACTGAAGAACTCTTAAGGGTTTGGTTATTTTCACAGTGAAGTATTAGTGCATATCTAATTCCTACAAAGCCAATCTGCCAGCTCGTGTCTTCTCAGCTCCACCTCAGAGTGATCTGAGTTCTTCATGGTTCCTCATGGTTCCTAATGGTTCTTGATGTAAAGAACCTCACAGCATGCCAGCAGTGTGTTCACCTTTAACAGCTTCCACTGGAAAGAGAATGAAAAAAGTGAAGCTGAGTAGTGAAAAGTGACAGGAAGCAAATTGATGTGAAGTGGGTGGGGCAAGCAATGGAATACAATTAGCGTAATTTGTAATAATAAGCATAAAAATATGAACTGCAACAAAGTTTTGACTAACAGTGAAAAGAAAAAAACAAACAGTCTGCTCATCATCCACATGGTTAGAGTCATGAGAACACCGTTGCTAAGAAACAAACTAGCTAATAATTGAATAGTTGAGAATAATGATTTAGCTCGCTTGTATCTTTTATTTCCACAACGTACCTCCAGAATGACTGCGGAAATGCAATAAAACCATCAGGAATGTTAATATTTCTCTGAGATGTTTTGATAACTGACTAAGATCAGATTTTGTGAAGCTAAAATGGTACTGTAGTCACACTTAGTGTCAAGAGCAACCCAACTTCCAAGAACAAACTTGCAATTGTGACAATTCCAAAAAGGTGACTACCATAAGACTAGAGTGGGTATGTATGAATTTTATTAGTCTTTGGGCTGACCATTGCTTCAGGCAATAGCTTATAAAATAACTAATACATTAATTAATTACTAATAAATACCAGGGCGCTAATTCAAATTTCCTCAACCAGGGCTCCATCAGACCATAATAAATCAAAGAAGGCATTAACTTACAAAAATCATCCCCTCTTGCTTTCACATGACTGCTTCTACCATTTTTGCTCCATTTCCTGTTCCTCCTCCTCCTCCTTCTTCTCCTTCTCCCGTCTTTTCATTCCTGTTCCACAGCGAGGCCTTTTGAGGAAACCTCGGGCCAAAAATTACTCCTCTGGTTTAATTGGCATTATCATTTTAGCTTTCTGACAGAGATGGATCACTGCTAGTCCACCAGACCGCCACTGTCAGGAAGGGCGGGGTGGGAGGTTGGGGGTGGGGAGGGTCTAAAGGGGTGTAAAGGAGAGACAGAAAGAGAGAAAGATGAGATGAATCTGTCTTCAGGTGAGAGATTCAGGGAGCAGCGAACCAGAAAGCAGAACTTTACGACAAAGTTTTAATTCAAACTGAAATCCTTGGAATTGTCTTCAGTTACACCATATGTTATTGACATGTCCAGACACACAACCCCCCCCCCCAAAAAAAAACAAAAACTCATTTTAATCTCATCTCATCTCATTATCTCTAGCCGCTTTATCCTTCTACAGGGTCGCAGGCAAGCTGGAGCCTATCCCAGCTGACTACGGGCGAAAGGCGGGGTACACCCTGGACAAGTCGCCAGGTCATCACAGGGCTGACACACAGACACAGACAACCATTCACACTCACATTCACACCTACGCTCAATTTAGAGTCACCAGTTAACCTAACCTGCATGTCTTTGGACTGTGGGGGAAACCGGAGCACCCGGAGGAAACCCACGCGGACACGGGGAGAACATGCAAACTCCACACAGAAAGGCCCTCGCCGGCCACGGGGCTCGAACCTGGACCTTCTTGCTGTGAGGTGACAGTGCTAACCACTACACCATCGTGCCGCCACTCATTTTAATATCTACAGAAACACGTGTTTCTTGATAACACGTTTTTAAAGGTGATATTCATAAGGCTGCATAACACCTACATAAGCACTTTGTGAAAACTGATCTACACCTAACTTACTTACTTACTTCTCGCTCATTCATGGAGCACAGGCCATCAACTACAAGCCTCCATTGTCTGCGATTTTGGACCATCTTTTCTAGTTTTCCCCAGCTGTGTCCCTCCTTCCACATTTCCGCCTCTACACTTTGCCTCCATGTATTCCTAGGTCTACCACGCCGGCGCTTTCCTGACAGGTTCCACGTAAGAACCTGTTTGGTAATGTGATCTTTTGGCTTCCTCAGCGTGTGACCAATCCAAGTCCATTTCCTTCTACATATCAGTCTTCCGACTGGTTCCTGATTGGTCTTCTTCCAAAGATCCTCATTCCTGATCTTTTCGGGACACCAAATCCTAAGTATCCTTTTTAAACATCTATTAATAAATGCTTGTACTTTCCCCAGCATAGCCTTTGTAGTCCTCCAAGTTTCTGAGCCATACAGCAACACCGCGTTGACACTGGTGTTGAAGATACGTAATTTGGTTGATATTGTGATATCCCTCGCTTTCCAAACCTTCTGCAAGATATTAAAGGCTGCTCTGGCTTTCCCAATTCTAGCTTTGACGTCATCGTCTGTGCCTCCACTAGTATTCACAATACTTCCAAGATACGTGAAAGATGAAACCTCCTCGATGTCCCCCTTCTCCAGTAGAAGAGGGTTCTTGTTGTTGTTGTTAATCCTCATAGACTTTGTTTTATCTTTACTTATGAATAGCCCCAGTTTAACTGCTGACTGCTCCAGGAGTCTGATCTTATCCTGCATCTGACTGTGGCTATGCAATAGTAGAACGATGTCATCAGCAAAGTCTAGATCATCCAGCTGGTTCCACAAGGTCCACTGTATTCCATTCCTTCTA